>NW_004955455.1:2290859-2396141 GCF_000276665.1 Chinchilla lanigera | reverse complement strand
TGTTTCACGTGCAATTTGGTTTTTATTCATGAACTCTCTGCCTACCCCTATGTCTTCGAGGTTTTTACCTACTTTCTCTTCCAATAGATTTAGTACACACTTACTTCTTAATGATGCTTTTGATGCCATGTCCCTGTAGAGGGCTTACAAAATCCCTGTTAGTTTGTTTCCCAAAGACCTCCATTAGGTATGGGTAATCTTGCTGTTGTGGGTTTCACTGTTTTCCTGTCTCTCAGCACCCTGTGTGTTTTCAGCCAGCCCTAATTGCAGTATATGTGGGTGGGCGTTCATTTGGTAATGTCTGTCTCTCCCATTGTCCGTGCAGGGTAGAGATTGGATCTGTCCAAATTACCATCAGTACAGTACCTGCGACATGACTGGCTCTCAGGGGATGGTCACTGAATGACTAGTGAAATGAGCCTACCTGTTTTCCGCATATAAATGCACTATTTATTCATAATTATGTCAAAGCTGAAGCTGGGGAAGTTTTTAATCGTTACTAGAGTAGGTCAGGCTATGCTCAAGAAAAAGAAATTTCCAAAGGAAGATACAGAATGAGCAAACTGACCCAACACTCACATACAATGGAAAGGAAAAGGGGAGTGTGTGTGTGTGTGTGTGTGTGTGTGTGTGTGTGTGTGTGTCTGTGTGTCTGTGTACTAAATTTCAAATTAGTGTAGGCTAAGGCTTTATTGTATTTTTCTTCTCTGCTTCTACCTACTTTGGTTCAATATTGAGTTCTAAGCCCTAGAGATAAAAGCACAATAGTGCTTGTAGTGGATAAGGACTTTGGAATATGCTGGTTTCGAATGTTAGAACTGGAGAAGTCTAAAGAAGATGGAGAATTATAGTTGGAAGAAAGTTGCAAAAAGGACAAAAGGAATTTGTCTACATTGTCTTTGTAAATGAGTCTAACAGGTAAGAGGTTCCACATTCTGTATCGTACTCGTCACTTCAGTTCTCCAGCAGATAGGTACAATTTTGATTTAATCTTACACTAGTGAATAATATTAATATACCAAGGTACATAAGATGCCTGGTTGAGGGTACTGTCATGCCAAGACGCTGCTTGTGTTTTATCTATTACCCATTAGGACCTGTCTGCTTGCTTCTTTTTGAGCAAAGAAAAGAGAAATGGCCTCTTTGGGGTATTTTCTATGTGGCAGACATAGGTGCCTGAGTTCACTAGATGCTGGCAGCATCCTTTGAGGTGGCAGTGGTGATCCCTGCCTTAAACTTCACCAAGCCAAGGCTCAAAGTGGTTTAAAAATCATCCAGAACCTGAGCCTGGTGCCACATACCTGTAATCACAGGACTTGGGAGGCTGAGACAGGAGGATTGCCACAAGTTTCAGACCAGCAGGGGCTACATTAGTGAGTTCAAGGCCAACCTGAACTACATAGTGAGATCCTGTCTGAAAAGAAAAAGAAAGGCAGAGGAAAGAAGAAGGAAGGAGAGGAGTGGGGAAGGGAGAGAAGAAAAGAGAGAGGAGGAGAGGAGGGGAGGGGAAGGGAGGGGCAGAGGAATCATGGGGCTCACAGCTATGTAAACAATGGAACTGGAAAGTGAGCTTTAGAGAGTTCTCAAAATCAGAGTGCCAACTGGTCTCCTGTGTCTCAGAAATTGTGTGTTCAGATTATTTTGTTTGAGGATGAGAAAGCAACTGAAAGAAAATAACTCATTCCTGCCTCACTAGACTTTTCTGTCCTTTTGGAAATTTTGGTGGAGTTTTCTTCTCCTCTTCTGGAAATTCCCTTTTGGTCTCGAAGTACTGAGGAATCTCCCATTTCACTGACCTCAGGAGTACAGTGGAGGGAAGAATGTAGAAAAATATGCAAGATGAAAAGGCAGAGAAACAGTCACTGGGCAGCCTGACGCATCAGTTTAAAAATCTTACTATAGTGAATTTGAAAGTAAGAACAGTTTCACTTTAAGAAACAACAGGTCTTTAGTTTGAAGAATTTTCTCAGAAAAATAAATCCATTACCCTGGCTACTTCTTGAGGAAAAATAGTTCCTATCAAGCCACACACATCATGAAAAAAATAATTCAGCAGTCCTTGAAAATTTACCTATTTCCCATTCAAACATTAAAGTGATTGTTTAATCTTACATACAATTCCCTGATCTCCCCCTAAATAATTACATAGGTGATTTTTGCTCAACCTAGAAATACACTTTAATCTGCAGCATATTTGACTTCATTTGAAAGAGAGAAGCAATTTTAAAGCAGTAGAGATCTCAGATTCAAACTGAATGTCCATGGGGTCTGGAGGAGAGAAGAAGAGGGATATGCAGCATGGAATGAGGTATCTGCTCTAACAGGGACAGTGGCACTTGGGTACTTGTCATACAGGCATTGTAAGTAATACCTTCTGGGTATCTACACACCGGATGCCAAACTTAATCTTTACAGTAGCCCTTGAACCTAGGCTTGAACCTAGGCTTCAGCCTGCAGTCCTAGTCTTTCTACAGGACCATTTTTCTTTCTTACGGGGCAGCATTGACTGTGGTTATGTTATTGTTAGAAAGATCTGCTAAGGCTGAGGTAAAGTTTCTGATTATGATGGAGTTTTCCTACGTTTGAGACATGTGGGTGTTGCCTGGGTCTTACAGCAGTATTTATAGGAATAGAAGCTAGCTGTAATAATGATGCTCTAAATTATTTGCTGCTGTAACACTAAGATTTACAGATGAGCTAAGCTTAAGTCTGCAGTACGTGAATAACTGGGCCAGTGTGGGCATGTGGGTTCCAGGATAAATCTGAAGCTACTTAAATCAATGTGGGAGAAGAAGCAGGTAACAAAGAGGAGATAAATAAGATGTCAGTGTGATGCAGCTCTATTTTAAAGACCAGCCATGAAGAATTTGGAGTTAAAATAGTGTGGATCATTGTAAAAGCATTTTCCCAAGTGAGTTAACTTGTGATCCCATGGAGTCCGAAGTCTAGAATCTTTTTATCTTTATTTAGAAACTGTTTACTAAGTATCTCCATTGTGCCAGGCACTATGCTGGACCCCAAGGAAAACAATAACACTTCCTGTCCTAGAAGCGCTCATAGATCGGTAGACTTTTAGGTGTCAGCAGTAGCAACACTGGGAAATGCAAGTGGAAGTGTCACGTAATATTCATCGTATGATGGGCACCAAGTTTACCTGCCCCCACAATGCTGAATCTCTTATTTTCAGAATTTCATAGTATAGGAAATACTTCACTCTAACTGTTGCGACAGTCTAATTATTAAGACAATCATCTATTCATTCAGCAAATGTTTGTTAAATGCAGATTATGTGTCTCTTCTTCTTCTGAGGTTGAGGTTGCAGAGATTAACCCAATACTTTTGCTACTCTAAGGAGCTCTTAGTCTGATAAGAGAGAAAATAATAAGCAAAATGCCCAATGCTGACTCTGCCACTTACTAGCTGCATGACCTTTAGCAAGCAATTTAATCTTGTGCAGTTTTTGTAACAGTAAAACTGTACACATACAGGAAACAATAGATAAATATAGAAACAGAGGTCTTGAAAACAAAATAGAGCCCTGTGCATAAGAAGGCTTCATGTAATTGCCACTGTTGGTCATTATGAGAAAAGAGTGTTAGGATCAGGTTCCCTAAGGCACACAGTTTTTGTGGAGAAGGTGCTGCTTTATCAGCACCCAGAGATGCAGTGGGTGTTAGCCAGGCCAAACCCAGGTGGAAGGGGCAGCCCAAGCTGTGGCAGGGGATGCATAGTGGCCATACCAGGAGAGATGCAGGAGGAAAGCTCAGGTGGAAAATAAGGTACAGGAATAACTTAAACTGGAACATATGGGAAAGAAGCTAGAGAGGTGTGAGGGGACCAGGCGCTGGGCAGCCAAGCAGGGTGGGTTCCCTGCAGCAGGGTAGGAGTGTGTGCATGGCCCTGTATCATCCCATGAGAGCTCAAAGTCATTTTGTCCTCTTCTCTTGGGGTGTCTTAGGTTAATAGTTCCACATAGTCTATTAGTTTAAGAGAAAAAATAACTATTTTAAAACCCACTGTATGAGCTCACTTTATATATGGTATCTAAAAAAGTGAAGCTCATGGAGCAGAGAGTAGAATGGTGGTTACTGGGGGGTTGGAGAAGGGGAAGTGGGGAGACACTGGTTAAAGGATACAAACTTTGTTATACAGAATGAATAAATCTAGAGAACCAGTGCACAGCATGGTGACTAATTATACCATATTTTATACTTGATATTTACTCAAAGGGTAGATTTTAACTACCTTTACCACCCCTACCATTACACACACTCATAACACACACAAACACACACACACACAGTAACTTGGTGAGGCCGTGGATATGTTGATTAACTTGATTATGACAATCATTTCACAATATATACGTGTATTAAATTATCCAACACTCACATCAAACTATCCCACACACTTGAATATATATAACTTTTATCATTTCTACCTCAGCTGGAAAAGAAAAGAAATATTTCTATTTTTAAATCCTAGTAGACAGTTAAAAATCATGTTGAGTATCTACCATTAAGCAAGAACTGTTGTGCCTAAGAAGAGGGTATCCTCAATTTTTAGTTCTAGAGAAAACTAGAAAGGTAAACTTCTGGGTCGATCCAGAAAATGCTATCAGAATAAAGCAAGTACAAGATATGTACACTTCCTAGTAACGTCTTTGGTTGTGTTGGCAGGAAATTTCCTCTCTGGGATCATCATACAGGAAGACGTCACAGTGTTAGCTGTGCCTTGGTATGCGGACACAACCCCTGCTCCTTAAACCTACCTGCGTGGCTGAGCAGCGGAAGTTGTAGTTGGGAATGGACTCAAACTCTCCTCTCATCCAGTTTTATTTTAGAATTAAAGTTGAATACTTTTGTCATGGTGTTGCTAAAAAGAAATTAAAAAGAAAATGAATAAATGGCTTCCTTTGTCTAGAGGGCAGACGAAGCTTTGACTTCATCTTTAAGTACTGCGGTGGTGAGGCTGTCAAAGGAGCTCTCAGGTTCTCAGCCTAACCAAAAAAAACATGTTTTCTTAAATTATTTTGACCTTCTAGGGTGTTTTGTTAAAAGCAAAATGATCACAATTAGCATGCCTGACCCTCGTTGGCCTGACCATTTTATGAAGAAGAATAATGTTATTATGGCGGGGCAGCCTAGAAAGAATGCCAGCCTGCTCAGGCTAAAGACACTCAGTGACCTCAGCGCGTGCATTCCATTGGCAGAAGAGGAAGAGCTGAGGGCTAAATATGTAGACTGAACTGTGGCAGGGGACCCAATACTTTGTTCGGCATCTGTGAGGTTTTGCTTCCTTCTTTGGAAGAAGCTCATCTTGGTGGGAAGTGTAATTATCTGCGCATATACCTCTTTGGGAAGAGAACGTGTGTCATAATCACTGAAAGGAAATACTCTAGTGTGGTAACAGTCTGTCCTGGCTGACCTAGTGAGGTTTTGCAGCAGCTGCCAAGCCACTGTGCATAGGAGCTGGCCAGTCTGGAATACCAGAAGCATGGTTGGTTTCTGGAGGCCATGGGGAAAGCCACATGTTCCTATGTATAAGGTATCAACATGATGTACTGATATAGCTCATTGCTATGCAGCTCCTCACTCACTGTTTAATTTTTCTTTTAGTGTAGAATAAGTCTTGCTTGCACAGAGTACCAAATTCAAAGGTTCAAACAAAAGAAAAAACGGTGAACAGTCTCCCTCGCAACTCTTTCTTGCTACCTGATTTTCCTCCCTGGAGTTGGCAGCGTTAGTTTCCTGGGTACCTTCTGGAGATAGTCTCACTCACTCATGTTTATTATGTCTGTCTCCTTGCTTCCTGAGGGCAGCGATAGTGTCTGACAGTAAAAATGTTTTGCAGCTTTAATTCTAAACATAAGGGTAATTTTGAAAGTCTGTAGTTACTTGGGAGAGGAGTGCATTTGGGCTGTTTAATAATAGTATACATGATATTTTGTGGTAGCAAAATATTTATATTCTCTATCTCATTTTACCCGTGTTTCACTCTAGCAAATAGATAAAAGGCAGAGAATAGGTAAGAGTGGTAGAATTAGGCTTGAGGTGTTCTGTTCGCAGTCTTCTATCCAGCATGGGGTAGGGGGTCTGCATTGGTGTATATTTTAAACTGAAAATGGAATCTGTCCTGATCTTAGAAATACTTTGCCTCCCACCTTCAATAAAATATGCGATGGAACAATATTGCAAAGCATTAGCAAAAAAACCCCAAAAAACCCAGACATTGCAAGTTGCTATAATGCTATTTAATGCCACAACCTTTTAAAATAGATAGGATTAAGCCATTACAGCTGAAAAATCTGAGGCACAGACATGGGGTAAATTACCAGGATGGCACAGCATGAAAGTGATGAAGTGGAATTTAGATCCAGCTCTGTGCCTATTTCTTCCAAGCAGTGCTGCCTCCTCAGGTCGCAGTTGCAGATATGGTTACATTATCGCTCTACTAGATATTTTGTTTACTGGAAGAGCTAGCAAATGTATGTCAGTTTTAATTATTAGCAGCTATTAAAATATCATAAAAACCCAAGTATTAAACTCTGTTAAAAATACCACAGAACATCATTTTACAAGATAAAATTCAGTTCCTACTTTCAGGACAGTGCCTTCTAGTTGAGGGCACAGAAGTAAGACAAATAAGCATCAGGGCATAAATAACATGATCATAAAACCACACTCAGAAGCAGAATCAGAGAGATTTGAAGCAAGAGAGGCCTGGGAGGTTATTTAGAGATTCCGTCCAAGCCTGAAGTCATCCCTTTCCCTCGGATTTGTGTGTCAGCGATACTACCAGCCTCCCAAGACACCAAACCCACAGACGTGGAGTTTGAGGACATTCCTTCCACTGTTCCTTCAGCTCCAGTCTCCCGAGGAGCAGTCTTGCAAACTAAATTTAAAGTGCCCATCAGTATGTGTTCCTCCCTCATCCAGAGGAAAATTAATAAGCACATGTCAGTTCTTCCACTTCCATTCCCGCCAACAGTGCTTACCCTGCTTCTCGTTCCATCAAATCTGAGCTAAAGAAAGGATAGTAAACTAAATTTCTGGGGCCCAGTCTCTTTGCAGTCCAGTTCAACAAACACTCTGCAGGCAGAATACAGCTCCCCTGCCACTCCACCAAGTGCATGGGTCCCCATGTCCGTGCTTCCCCCTCCCCTGCATTCCTTTTATTTCTGTCTGTTCACATCCCAGGTTCACATGCCTGTCTCTTTGCTTTCGCTTGGATTGAAATCTTCATCCAGATGCCTTCCCACCACAGGGACAACCACAGGGGCATGTGCTACAAAGCGTGCTGAGCTGTGCTATTTGTGTGGGCCCAGAGTTGGCTCATCCAGAGCTGTATGTCATCCCTGATACAGTGGATAGGTAAAATGTGGTGGACACACCCCACGGCATATTATGCAGACATGGATATTACAGTGGCTCCTTTTTAAATGTGGTGGCATAAGCTTCTTCCAAGATAATCCTTTCATAAATAACAACTAAAAACATGGAGGTGGGGGGGGGGACTACCAACTACCTAATGGTGTGCAGGTGTGAACAAAAGCAAAGCAATATTGGAGTGGCATCAATGCACAGAAGAAGGGAGTGGCAGAGTGTGTTTCTCACTTTTATGGCTCTTAGCCCAAGATCAGAACATGGCCAGTAGCTACACTGATCATATAATACTCCAATAGAAAACCAAGGCCTGGGGCTGGGGATTTAGCTCAGCGGCAAAGCGCCTGCCTGGCAAGCGCAAGGTCGTGAGTTCGGTTCCCGGTACCGGAAAAAAACCAAAAAAAAAAGAAAACCAAGGCCTTTCTGGCCTAGAGAACCAGATGACAGTGTGTAGGGAAACCACAGCTTCTAGAAAATGAAGGGAGCATGCATGTCCTGCAGTGGAAAGAGCTGGAGAGTAGAAAGCCAAATTTTGTGTATAGACTCAGCCTGAATCTCTGGTTGACCCCTAAATCACAGACACGTGGGACAGATTTTAGCTAAAGATTTAAGAACCACATTGAAATTTGAGTTGTCACTCTAGAAATCATGTCTCCTATTTGAATCCTATTGAGCTAACTGCCTGTTTTAGAAAAAAAAAAAAAAAAAACAAAATCAGTGCATTTTAGATGGATATAACAGAATCCACATTCCAACTTTCACAATGTCCAGATACTTTGCAAAATTCTTTGACTTACAAAGAACCCGGAAAAATGTGACTTGTTTTTAAGAGAGATTATTCAGATGATGAGACAGTCAGACAAGGATTTCAAAGCAGTTATAACTGTGCTCAGTGAACTATGCTCACAGGAAATAAAAATATGACAGTTAATTGGAAAATAGAAACTTCTAAAATTGATACCATGGAAGTCCCTAAAACTGAAAAATATAATATCTAAAATTAAAAATTCACTGGATGGGCTTAACAGCATAATGGAAATAGTAAAGGAACAAGTAGACTTGAAGATAAATCAGTGGAAGTTACCAAATCTTAAGAACAGAGGTAAAATCTTGAAAAAATTAAAAACAGAGCCACACAGATCTGTAGGAGAATATCAAATGATCTAATGTGCTTGTATGTGCTTAGAGTCCAGGAAGAAAGATTATGAGGCAGAAAAAACATTTTAAGAAATAATAGCCAAATTTGGTGAAAGACATACATTTAAAAACTCACAAAGCTTAGAGAAGCCCAAGAAGAATAAATAAGGACAAAAAATGCTTTGGGATATCATAGCCAAACTCTTGTAAATAAAATAAACAAAAACAAGTCCTGAAACCAGTTGGAAAAAATCAACACATTACATAAAAGGGAAGAGATTCAAGCAACTGGGGATTTCTCATCCAAAAAGATGCTGGACAGAAGATGGTAGAATGAAATCTTTAAAATGTTGAAAGAAAAAATACTGCTGGCTCTGACTTTGTATAAATGGCAAAGGAATCTTTCAAAAATGAAGGAAAAATAAAGATGTTTTAGATAAAAGAAAGCTGAAGTTACTTTTCATCAGAAGAGATGCTCTACAAGAAATGCTGGAAATAATTCTTCAAGCTGAAGGAAGTTATTAGGTAGAAACTTAGATCTTCAGGAAAGAATAAAGAACATCAGAAATGGAAAGTGAAGAGGTAAAGACAAAAGACTAGTTTTTCCTCATTTTTTGAAAGTATATGAATTATGTAAAATAAGCAAAAAGGCATGTCTTCCTATAGTGATAGGCCTTCTCTCAGCTAAGAAAGAAGAGCTATAACGTGAATTACAACTGTAGTGGTTGAAAAAGCAACTTTGTACTGATAGATTCTACAACTAACGTGAAATGGAAAAAATGGAAAAATTTTTGGAAATTTTTGTTTTATCAAAACTAATACTAAATTAAGCAAAATGTTATTGATAACCTTATATCTATTAAAGAAATTAAATTCACTCTCAAAAATCTTCCAATATCCAGTCACATAGACATACCCCTGTAATTCCAGCTACTTGGTAGGCTGAGACAAGAAGATTGCATGTTTGAGGCCAGCCTGGGCAACTTAGCAAGACCCTGCATCAAGATTTTAAGAGGCTGAGATGTTGCTCAGTCATGTTGTACAGTTCTCCTTGGTTTGATACTCAGTGCTACAAAACAAACAAAAAACATTCAACAACAAACTCATTTCAAGCCTGAGTGGTTTTGCTAATGAATTCTATCAAACATTTTTTTAAAACCAACAATTTTATATAAACTCTGTCAGAAGAAAATGCTTTCCCACTTATATCATGAGGCCAAAATAACTCTAATTCTAATGCTAAAATCTAAGAGCAATATTCAGAGGGAAAAGGAAATTATAGAGCAAGTCCCTCTGAACACAGGTGCCAAAATATTGAGCAAATTGCAGCACACTGAATATACCATGAGCAAGTAGGCTTCTACTAAGAATATAGGGCTGATTAAACATTCAAAACCAGTCATTATACTTTGCTGTATTAAGGTATTGGAAGACTCCATATTGTTAGAATGTCATCTTTCCCCAAAGTGATGTATGGGCTCAATGCTATATCAACCATAATCCCCAGATTGATAAGCTGATTCTAAAATCATGTGGAAATGCAGAGGATCTAGAGCAGAGGCTTGCTCTGCAAGGCCTGTGGCCCAGCTATTGTTCTGTAAATCAACTTTTATTGGAATGCAGCCAGACCCTGTGTGTACCTACTGTTTATGGCTACTTTCATGATATAGCAACACTGGCTATGAGTAATTATGATAGGCACTATATAGTTTTGCAAGCCTAAAAATATTTCTGTCTGGCCTTTAATTAAAAAAAAATTACTGACCCTTGACCCAGAATATCCCAAGATATCTTCAAAAATAAGGCCAAATGGCCATTAAGACAATGTGGTGTATATGAGGTATGATAGAAAAATACAGTGAATGCTTAAGTTTTTAAAAATTATTACAGTAAAAGACATTGCCATTGACCCCATCTAAATACTTCACCCTCACTTCAAGCACACCTGGTCCGTTGTTCCTGCCACTTTCTGAAGCAGTTCTGGAAGTCTCCTTTTGTAACACCTTCAATTGTGTGGTTGTGGCTCCCCTCAGTGTCTTGAATTGATTCAAAACAGTCACTTTTCATAATCATTTTGACTTTGGCGAAAAGCAGAGTCACATAGTACCAGATCTGGTGCAAGCACAGACGAGGACACACTGTATTGTTTTTACAATCCTACCTTTCCATTGGATGGCCCTCAGCAGAAGCATTCACCGTATTTTTTAATGTGTCTCATAAAGACATTCACAGAAGAAGACTTCCAGAACTGCTTCAGAAAGTAGCAGAAATAATAAGTGTGTTTAAAGCAAAGGGAGGTATTTTGAGGGCAAGCGATGGCAGCCTGTCTTTTATTATAATAAATTTTTAAAGTTTAAATATTCACCATATGTTTTGATTACCCTTAGTAAGAATTGAGGAGTAGATCCACGGAACAGAATAGAGGTCCCAGAAATCAACCCATACTTAGGAAGGCTGTTTGGTTTTTTTGACAAAGATACCAAAGATATGCATAAGTGAAAAGAAAGTCTTCAACAAATGATGGGGCCAGAGATGTAGCTCAGTGGCACAAGTGCCTGCCTGGCAAGTGTAAGGCCCTGAGTTCAATTCCCAATACCAAAAAAAAAAAAAGATGCTAGAACAGTTGAGTATCTCTATGGAAAAAATGAACCTGGATCCTCACCTCATACCAAATAGAAATCAAAAGGGATCATTAACATAATAGTTGAGACTAGGGACCTTCCTGACTTAGGGGTTATAGAAAATAATAATCATAAAGAAAAAGTTGTAAATTAAGCTTCAACACAGCCTAACATGCTTATTAAAAGATATCATGAAAAAAATGAGTAAGCAAGCCACATCTCATAAATCTGACACAGGACTGGACCCAGAATATGTGAAGAACTCCTACGTTTCAATAATAAAATACCAATCCAAATGTAACCTGGAAGATTTGAACAGATAACTCAAAAATTCTCTAATGGCATTGTATATATATCAAAAATAGTTACTATCATTAGCCATTAAGGAAATGCAATTTAAACCACAAGAAGACAACAGTACATTCTCAGCAGAGGAGATAAAATTTTAAAACTGGCAACACAAATGTTGATGAGGATATAGACCAACTGGAAGGTTCCTGTGTTACTGGCGTGATTGTAAACATAGAATCACCCAGGAAAGCACCCTGGAAGTTTTTATGAAACATATCAACACTATGGGCTAGGGATTTCACTCTGAGGTATTTGCCCAAGAGAAATGAAACCCATGTTCACAAAAAGACATCTACACAAAGGTTATTAACAGGTTTATTTGTAGCACCCAAACTAGATAACAGCTGGTATGTGTCTCAGCCGAATTAGGCAAACAATGCTGTAATCACAAAGTAGAATGGTCTTCTGCAATAAAAAGTAGTGAAATACAAACAACAGCTTGGAGGAATCTCAGAAATGCTATGCAAAGGAAAGGAAGTTTACAGAGAAGAGTATATGCTGTTTGATTTCATTTATATGAGTTCCTCCACCTTAATCTCTGGTGGAAAAAGATCAGAATAATTGCTTGTGGGATGGGAACAAAAGTTGACTTAGAAGGGTTAAGAAGGAACTTTCTGGGGTGAAAATAATGTTTTATTTCTTGATAGGATTTATGAACACCAGTGCATGCCTTTGTCAGAACTCAATGTGCATTAAGATTTGTGCAGTTAATTTTGTGTGATTATTTTTATTGTATATGTTTTATATTAAAGTCTATAAACAAATATTGCACTGAAGCTAATAATATGCCTTCTGAAGTATTTAGGGGAACTTTAGTTGAAGTATGTAATTTACTTTGAACTACATCCAAATACAAAATGAATAAATAATGGAAAGAAGGGGGAATAGTTGGATAGATATGCAGTAACAAATTTTATTAAAATGCTAATGATAGAACTAAGGCATTGGATATATAGTATTCATTATAAAAGTCTTTAAATTTTTCTATACATTTAATATTTTCATTATAAAATATTGGGAAAATATACCAAATGGCATGGCCAGGGGGATCCTAAACATACAGAAAATAGTGGAAAAATAAGGAAGCAAATGAACTATATAATATGTATAGGATTAAAATACCTATATACCGATTTGAGGGGAGAAATTTAGGAAAAATGATACACAGTAAGTATGTGAGGATAGTTGCCAAAGAGCAAAAGACATGCAAGTGGGGCCAAGGGATGGCAAGGAGGAGTGACAGACAGGTGGTTAGGTAGATGGATCTTGCATGGGCTAATGAAGATAATGAGGAGAGATGAGGGGAGTGGGGGTGAGTCCAAGGAAAACTGTCAAACAGAGCCAGACATGGGCCCAACAAGTTACTAGTGATGCCATTTGGGGCAAGTTGTTGATCACTCCTCAGACTCTCCTTTCTCATCTATAAAATTAGAATTATCCTCTGAACCTCGTAGAGTGGGTGTGAATCTTAAAACAAGTTCGTGTCCTGGAACCTCCAGCCCTTACCCATGATATTCATGCAGTAAATGTTCACTCTTTCTTCCTATTTATCTGAATCCTCAAAACCTTCAAGAGACTTGCTTTTCTCTAACTTCATAACACCATAATTCTTTTTCCATTCTTTGAGGACTATTATCCGTGGTGGCCCACACCACTCTATCCCACTATGTCTCACATTTTTAGAAGTGTTATTTTGAGTGTATCCCTCTGGTCTTTTACACCAGCTATTCTGGAGTGCTGTTCTTGACTGTTGGCTCTAGGAAGATAGAGTCTATGTCTGTCATTTTGTCTCTACATGGAAAGGGCTCAGCAAGAATTGAGTGGATGAGCAAAGGAATAAACATTCCCTATGTTTTACTGTGCTTCCCACTCAGCACTGTCTAATAAACATATTGATGTATGATTGCTTGTACTTACCTCTCTGATACTGCCAGACTCATCCAAACAACCTGATGCAGTGGTAAGAGCCCAACCCAATATAAACACCTTGGACTCAAAGACAGGAGCCCTTTTTACTGTGGGTGTGCTTTCATCTATTCTCTTAAACTATGAATAACATTCAAGAGCTGGAATTGATCTGAGATTTTATGTGATCAAATCCAGGAATGCTGAAAGTTAGATGAAAGAATATGGATATTCAAAGACAGTTGGGATTAGTAAGGCATCTTGCCTTCGCGGAGGAGGTACAGAGTAAGCAGAGTTTATTGGTGGGGAGAGATGTGGGCTGTCTCAAGAGAGGGCAGAACATTCCAAGGGTGTAGAGTGACATGAGCCAGGGATTGAGGATGGCAGCAGATCTGTGCTGGCGGGGAGCCCCTAGAGGGGAGCTGGCTGCTCAATAGGATATCACATTATGTAAAGAGGACAAGATGGTGAATGGATGGGCTGGAAGCTGTCACCATTCCCCCTCTGTTCCCTCCTTTGCAGTTGCCTATTTCTCATGCCTGATTTGCTCCTGACCTCTTTATCCTTTTATTTGGGCCAGAGACATGGCTCAAATGCTGACTTTAAAATGAAATTCAAATGACACATTTGGAACTCCACACTTCAGTCTGTAAATGTTGGTTTTGCATTGTGTATGTGGTACACATAGTGGCCCGCTGAGACAGCCCCAAACCTAAGAGGGACCTCTGGTACAGCGTCGGCCTGATATTTACATGTCTTCAGATTAAGCCAGGGTACTCATTAGAAGGCCTCATTTCAGCAGCCTGCCACATATAGGACCGTCGTGAAATCATCACAGCTCTCCCTTTGGTCCCTTCCATCATTCCCTCTCCATTTCTGCCTTTGCCACATTGCTGGATCCTGAAAAGCAGCTGCAAGAAGCCAGCTTCCTCATTTTCTCTCTGGCAGGGTCAGATACCAGCATATGTGCCCTTTCTCTCCCTAACCGGGTTCCTATTTTGTTTTCCTAACCCACATCAGCTTTTTGACTTGGAGAATGTATGGGGGTTTATTTAAGCCATCCTCTGGCTAACAAGCACTAAGATACATTATATTTCAAAGAAAAAAATTTTTAATGATACAAACAGCTTTTTGAAAGGTAAAAGTTTGCATTTGCAGTGCTTTTTCACAATTAATGTGATCTTTGCTATGTTTTTTAAAATTAATTAAGTTTATTGGTATATTTTAGGTATACGTAATGATCACATTCATCATAGGGAATTTGCATCTGTACATGATATATCTTGGATCTTTTTTTTCCTCCCATTCCCTTACTCTCCCTTCAATCCTTCCTCCTCTCCCTATTTACAAAAGCTTAGTTTCCATTTTTTCCTTCTTTTCTCATTTTTTCAAAGAATTTTTTATATGTTCTTTAAAAGCCTAAAAGCAAAAATGTCCCATAACAGGTTATACCTTTTGCCCTGAAGGATACCAGCATACACGTTTTCTAGGTAAACACTGTATATCCAGGTCAACTTGCTTCTTTCCTTGGAATTTTTGGCTTCTCCTTACTTTTCTGTAATCATTGAAAAGGCAAAGAAGAATGCAGCTGCTCCAGAAACTACTTGTCCAGGTTCCAGGGCCCCTGGGATATCCGCAGGGGTTAAGCAGGAAGAGGACGTAGCTTAGGGTTTTAGGGATTCTGTTTAATGGCCAACAACATTTCTTCCTTTGCCATTGCTTCACAATTTATGCAGTGAAATAACTCTGCAGAAATCTAAGCTATTTTTACCTTTTGTCTCCAAATTTGAGTTTTCCAGTGTTCTATCCTGAGTCGTAATGATGTAGTTATTGCAATTTGTTGCTTCTCATGATGCAAATACTGTAGTAAATCTTAGTTGCAGAGGTCTCCAACCTTTTCCTATCTGGAATGGAAATTACTTTTTAAATTCAGTTTCTCAACAGCCACTACTCCGTTATGTTTCTTTAAGGTTAAAAAAAATGCAGACCACTAGCAGAATAATTTGGATCCATGTAGATTCTGCCCATTGAGAGAAGACAGGGTATCCCTGTGTCCAGAGCAGAAGATAGACACAGCCTCTGCCTCCTGGAGTGTACCTAGCACTAGTTTTTGAGCCTGACAAAGCAGAAGCCATTTCATTCCTTGCATTTCTCTGTGGCCATCATGCTGATACATTTGCTGAGCTATATAGACAGTCTTTGCAGCACCAACAGCTTTTATCCTGTTCCCACTCCATTGTAAACCCAGAAGCAAATATTTAACCGGCTGTAGAGAGCCATCCACATGAGTGCTCTCCCTCCGGGGGTCTGCTGCACACAGCGCCTGGCTGGTCCTCTCACGTCGCACAGGACATATAATATATTTACATCTCGTGTAACCATAGAAACCTGTTGTGTCAGGGAAGACTTTATGATTTTGCTCCTCTCCAGAAAGAGATGAATAAAGCCATGGGGCAACCTGCCACCTCTTGTTTAGTTACTTTGTAATCGTTTAGCAATTAAGGTTGCAGAACATATTTACTGTAATTTTCACATCTGTAGACATTTTATAAAACACTGAATATACATAAGGAAATAAAAACACTCAAGACATTATTTTAGAAGCCCCATAGCCCAGTCAAAATTTTTTGTATTACCTACACACTTTGTACCTCATTATTCATTCCTGGGAATGGCTAGACTTTTTATCTGTGGCGGAATTTCCTTCAGGGAATCCTTAACATAAGGAACACACACCAAGTTGGGAGCTGGGAAGGGTTAGCTACAAACCCGTTTGAATCTGGTTCTTCTGCTTCCTGGTGGAGCCTCCTGGGTCAAGTGAATCTCACATAGCTTTAGGGGAGGTTTTAACTAAAAATCTATGAAATGGGAATAATAATGAGGTCGTTGTGAGGAAAGCAATAATTTAGGAAAGCCCAGCACATTTTACTGGTTACTGTATGACACGGTTACCATTGCCTCGCTTTTCACTTTCATATATTTTAATGTAATACAGAATACACTATAAGTACATCCTGATGCCTGGAAAAGCTCGTTTTGTTTAGCACATATATGGTACTTCATACTTATCAAAGGCTTCACAAATATTTATTAATTATAAAACCCCCAAGGGAGCTGAGGAATACAAATTCCATCTCTTTTCCAATTAATTCTGCACCTTTCCATTTGGCAAATACATGTGTTTCCAGGCTTTTAATAGAGCAAGGAACCCCCTTGGCTCTTTTGTCTGTGCCTTGGATTGTTTAAAGGAATTATCCACAATGTCGTGGATTCTCTGGGTTAGCTGCTGGATGACTTGGGCGACCCCTGCCGGCTGGCTGCAAAAACAGGCATGCCCGCCAAACCAAAAGCCGTGCCCTCATTCCCAGGCCCCATGTACAGTACATTCTCCTTATGCTGTTCGGACTATGGGTGGTAGGGTATAATCATGGCTGTGAAGGCATGGAGTTTACTCTTATTGTTATTATTTTCTTTATTATTGTTATTTAAATGGAAGTATTAGAATGCAGGGGAAATTTCCCACTAGCTAATAACCATTTAAGTTGCGTTTGGGGGCTTTCAGGACTTGACAACAGCTTTTCAAAATCTCGGGCTGTTAAACCCCCTACTGGGTTAATGTGGCAGAAAAAGACACGAACGACACCAGCCAGAAGCTTTTTGTACAGTGCTGTATCTTGAGCATCTGGAATAGAGAAAGGGAAACAGATCCTTTCAGAAAATCCAATTAGAGCGAGAAGGAAATATGCTTGAGAGAGAGAAACAGGTTCTTCCCAAAGGTAAAAGACTTTGACATTAACAAAGGAAAACCCTGTATTACTTTGACTTGCTTCAGAAAACCAGTGTCTCTCGATATCTTCTCAGGAAGCAAATGCTGCAGACAAACGGAATTGTTTCCACCCAAAGTTCAGTTTAGACAATAGCAGATACGACTGTTCAAAAAAAATGCCACAAATATGGGCATGCATAGGCTTTCTGTGCTTCCTCCTGGAGCTATAGAAGTCACAGTCTTCCTCTGATTCTCATTGCCCAGTTATAAATGGTCTTACTGAAGGTCTAGGGAATGTAGTGATTTTAGAAGTCATCCCTAGCTTAGGGGGTACATCCTCTATGAAAAATAGCCTCCCTTACTGAGTCTTTGCCTAGCACTTGGACACACCTTGACTCTCTTGTTAAGTAGTCTTATTATCTATGCCAAATAGACTTGGTTTAGTGGCTCTTGGTGACAATATTTGTATAGAAATTGTAACTGTGCAATTTACCTAGATTTAGAGGATTATAAATGAAGCATTTGCACCCCTTCCAGCTTTCCTCATTAAGGGGATCACAGTGCATTAGAATATGCATTCTCATTATGACACATTGCAGCTTGTTGAATTTGGAGCAACTCTCACAGCCCACCATGGAAGTCTAGCTGTAGGACTCCCATTATAAGCAGGCACAGTAAGAACCATGCTATAATATTCTCATTATCCTCAACCCTTGTTTCTCGACCCATTTATTAAAGGGGTCGTTTGGCTTTTTAATACAACTTGCATTAGTGCAACTGTAGGAGACAGAAGTCTTTACGTACTGACTTAGGCTAGTCTTCCCCAAACAGCTGGTGAGAGGCAAACCTGTCTTCCACCCCCTGCCCTCGATGTGTGAAGCACCTAAGTATCATGGGTCATGTGCATCACATCTGCATATGCTCTTCCCTGGGGCCTTCTTGGCTCCTAGTGGATAGGGGAAATGGACTTCATGGTGATCTTCAAAGACCACTGAATCGAGCAAAATTGAAAAGCATGTGTAGTGTGCCGGAGCTGCTGTGCTGCTGCTCCTGGTGCTGAGAGGGCCAATGTGAAGTAGAGGCCTCTATGGACCTTGAGCTTCCCAGATCCCTACTGCTATTAGGACATGTGGTCCATCATCAGCTTCTGAGCCTCAGAGGCTGGGGAGGCCTCGGAGGCACAGCGTAGATACTGCCTCATCCACTCCAGCTCTTCTGCTGCTCACACCCCTGGAGCCTCGAACAAGTGCCAGTCTCCTCTGAGTCTGCCTTTAGACACTATCGGCAAAGATAAGACCTACCTCCTGCTTGCCCTAGAGGGTGAGTGATAATGTGAGAGAAGCGCCCTGAAACTCAGTCATGACTTCAGCTGCTGTTGGTCTCAGTTCTGTTGCCTTTGGATTTGGAATGAGGATGCCCTAAAGATCAGATGGGTACCTTATCACAGATGTTCCGTAGGACCCAGGGCTGCCCACCTGATGCAATTGCTGTCCCCCATGGCCCCTCGTGCATACATGCTCCCCTCACACAAGACCCCTGGTGTGTGTCACCTTGTCCTCTCACACGCTGTGGGTACCCTGGCCTTGCAGATGAGCGCTCACTGCTTCACATCATGCTTGCACAGTGTGCACATGACCCGTGATGCGGTGAAGCAGGACAATCACGAGCTCTTATGCAATCCCCACGCAAGACAGGGAAAGGAAAAGCCAAGTGCCATGGACTTGGGACCAGCCATCTAGGTTTTGGTGTTCCCTAGTGCTGTAGTCTAGAGACTGACCCCAAATGAACTCTGCTAAAAATGTCATCTTTTCTATAATCCACCTTTTCTCTGGTTACCTCACAGGAATAAAGTACTGGACTTCCAGGAAGGACATGAAAGAAAGGCTTCTTAAAATTACTGTGAAATCACTGTTTGCTTCGAGGTGCACATTCTGTTTTTCCAGTAACTGGCTTGGTTCTCCTGGGAGGGGATGGAGGTTGACCTGCATGATGGGATTTTCTGCACAAACCGTTTCACAGCTCTGTTGACAAGGGTCTCCCTAGGGTGATGGAGGCAACGATGATGAGCTCAGGGAGGCCCTTGGGAGTTCTTATGCAGCCAACAGCCTCTGGTGAGCTGTCAGAGAGCTCAGGCTCTGTGCTAGGACTTGCAAGGACAGAGACATGTGAGACAGACAGGGCCCTGCCTCCACATGTGGCCATCCTGGCAGAGGCCAAGGTGAGCACACCACACGGCTCTGATCCCAGGAACTGGTCACCTGCTAGGCAATCTCCCATGAAGGGAGAGGCATATTGGACAGGTGTTCAGGTCAAGTAAGCTTTCTTGATGGGCAGGTATCTGGGCTACTCTTGGATGTATATAGACAGATCAGGATTGATGGAATAGAAACTCTTGGTTGAAGCACAGACCAAGGCAAAGCAAGAATGTGTGTTTGGAGGCAGAAGTACCTAGTTTGGTGGAGCAGGCTTATCTCAGGTCAGCATGAAGAAAAGATCTAAAATCTGGGCTGGTGCTAAATGTCTGGAGTCTAGACCCCAGCCTTCTGGCTTTCTCAGTGGTGGGTGGCATCTGTGAATACTTGCAGTAAGGGCATAACTGGTGTTCTGGTCTCCAGATCATTCTTACAATTTTGTGTTCAATCTTAATACCACATCTGTGTTTAGCTTTTAGTGCTTTTCTCCTCCCAAAATTGTTCTGCCATCCTCACCTGAGTTGTTCCTTGACTCATCTCAGGTACCACTGGCTCTGAAGGGACAGGAAGGGCCTCCTCTCACCACGAGGCACCTCTCCTGTCTCATGGCCCCCATGTCCACATGCACTGGACACTTTGCAGCTCTTGGCTTGTGTTATGGCAGATACGTATTTACCTGCATTCAGCGCCGTCCTGGCTTGGCCACTCCTCAGGTCACAGACTCTGGCACTTGGTGGTGAGTGGGGTGATATTTCTCCTAACATCTTGCATTTTGCAGACAGTCCAGGATGTCTGAGTGAATGAACACATTCTGTTGTGGACCATGTGGTGTGGACACTTAGTGCCCCTCACCTTCACTTTTCAGAGCCGCAGAGCCCAGTCATTCATGAATTCCCACAGGCAGACACAGATCTCCATGTAGGCAAGCATGGCTGCCTGCCCCTGCGTCCTGTGGTATGTGAAGATGGCGAAGGAGCTGGGCAGTTCTCACTGCAACTTAGAGCAAAAGCCTGACTCCAGGAAGAGGACAAGGATACTTCCTACCTCCATGCCTCCATGATTTCCTGGACCACTTTAATACTTCTTCTTATCTGTCTGAATGTAGTCTCATGCAGGATTTATTGCACTAGAGCCAAAGAAAAGAGAAAAGTTTGCCCACTTAGGCTGCTTTGGATTGGATGCCTGCAAAGAGTAAGGGGTACACTTGCCTGCTCTGCCATTGCCAAGGGTGGGCAGGTGGGAGGGAAGAAAGGAGGAAGGAAACAGGACCTTCTTGCCGAGCTAGATGACTGGAAAATTGGGGTCTGTCAGCTGGTTAAAGTATAACCTGTCTTTTGTGGACCCTTTGGGGTGCCCTGCACTGCTGGACCTGGTGGAGGCACATCTCTGCATGTTCCTTTCAGCCTTGGTGTACAGTGGCACACCTCCTCTAGCCTCTTCAGGGTACCATGTTGGAAAGAACCTGAGATGAACCACATTTGGATCCCTGATCCTTCCACACAGTTTGGCCCTATGGCAGAACAGGGTAAGAGGCCCATTGAGATCACTTTGGAGGGACCAGGCACCAGTCCTCCCATGTTCTCTGCAGACTCCAAGCTTTCTGAGTGGTATCCCTGAAAATGCCTCCCACTAGGCTTGGGGTGAGAATGATGCCCCTCGCTCTTCTCCCAAACAAGCTGGGATGGAGAGGGCGTTGAAAGACAGAAATCTCTTTAGAGAGTCTCATTCCTTCCTCTCGGGCCCTGTGACCTGTGGACTAGATGGGGTCCCAGAAGCCCCAGGACAGAACTCAAAGCCATTTTCTCCATGCATCTGCACATGGGAAAGTGAGGCAGAGTGCCTGTCCCACCTGTGTCTAATAGTAGTTACTGTACCGGCGGCTCCATCTAGAAGGTCCCATTCTGACCATCTTTGCATGCACACACCTCTTGCTTAGGCCATGTGCCCACAGTGTAGGCACACCCCTGCTGTGAGGTGGGAGGGGCTTCACCTTCTCACCTTTTAAATCAATTGTAAATACTTACCGTGGGATTTTAAAGAAAGTGAAGATTAAGTGACCATAATATTTTTTCCAGCTGTTGGCATTTTCACAAAGGAGAGTACACTGCTGCTAAATAGTGGTATAGCTGAACATTCCACTAAGTGCTCCTTGTGACAGCACAGCAGTCTTTCTCTTCTACAATTGGCCCTCTACATGGGCTTTCACATGTACTCCTGCTAGCCCTGTGGCAGATGGGGTGACATTCTTTATCAAATGTATCAGGCACAGGAGTGCACTTGTACACTGTCTTCTTGCACCCTTACGCACGGTGTGATCAAGAAATACAGTGTGTTTAAATTTTTAAAATTTATGACTGTAAAAGACACATTAACATTAACCCCCTGCTAAATATTTCCCCTCACTTCAAATACATATCCCTCTTGCCACCTTCTGAAGCAGTTCTGGAAGTTCTCTTTTGTGAGTGTCCCTAGCTGTACTGTTGTGGCTACCTCGATGTCCTGAATTAACTCAAAATGGTTACTTTTCCTGGTCATTTCAACTTGAGGAGAGAGCCAGAAATTTCAGTGTTAGAACCAGTGGATAAGGCGAATAAAGACGTGCTGTAATGTTTTCACAAGCCTGCCTTTCTGTTGGATGGCGCTCAGCAACAGCTTTCACCGCATTTTCTTATCACACCTGGTAAAGACTCATGAAAGGGGACTTCCAGAAGTGCTTCCAGCTGATTTATATAATTTAGCACTGACTTTTCTTCTACATTCGAAAGCTGAGGAGAGAACTTAGGAAAGTCTCTTATCATTCTTAATCATTGACCTGATAAATGAGAGATTACAACAATCCAAAGGAAAAAAAGAAACAAGAATGATAGAATAAGGGTGTTTAAAGCAAGGGGGAGTATTCTTAAGGGGATTAATGACAATATGCATTTTACTGTAATAAACTTTTTAAAATTTAAACATTCACAGCATTTGTCATATTTTTCAGTCATTCACAGAATTTGGAAAGGAAAATGTCAAGCCTGCTGCCTGCCTGTCAGGTTTTGGTTCCACACTGGGCACTGTACTGACATTTTCCGTCAATACTATACAGTAATTATCCCATTTTCCACATAAGAAAGAGGGCTTTGCTTGTCCTAAGTCCCATAGGAAGTGTCCAGAAGGAATGGGATTCAGCCCTCTGTCTCCCAGTCTCCAAGGGCTTTGGCTCTTTCTACCACAACACAGCATTCATATGAGTTGAACTAGGCTTTTATCAATGTGACTGAATCAATTCCACATAGAGCCACATTGTCAGCGGAGAACTCTGTAGCCAGTGACTCCGTTCCCCAGGAAAGAGGTCTGTCCTCAGCAACAACTGTGCCCTCAGCCAACAACTCTTTTCCTCAGCAAAGAGTTCAAAAATAAGACGCCAAGTAATGAGGCCTTGTGATCAATTATACTCTTCTGCGTTTGTGTACACAGACCGTCATCCTAGCGGAAGGGAAACCTTCTCATTTGTCTGATCACTGTGTTTACTGAAAGCAGAAAAGCTAGGAAAAGACCGTGCTCCTCTTCCTAACACTTAAGTACAGACTAGATAATTTCAGGCCATGAGATAAGCTGGAAATTCACAAAGCTCTTCAGAGTTAAATATGCAAAGTGTTCTGGATCCCAAAGGCTGGAACCTTTTTCTTTTCTTTTTAATCAGATCATTTCTTAAGAAACCAGTTTTGGAGAAGACTTTAATTCTTTTAGCAGTTTAACAATCAAAGCACATGTGAAAATTTATTGATCATTCATGTGCGTGCACACACGTGTGTGTAGATTTCTGGTAGATAAAGGTAATCATTTGCCTTCAAACCAACACAAGGTTTGTTCTATAAATAATAACTATGAGATAATAGTGTGGAGTACAGTCTTGAGAGGATACAGAGAAAAGCAATTTCTAAAGTGAAACACAGGACCGAAGAATTAAATCTAGTGTTATCCAAATATAAGCTTTTCCAGAGAGACGTGTGAATGTGTGACAGTGACTGGATTTCTGATAAACAACCGTTACCATCACTGGAGCAGCATCAGCAGCAAATGCAGGAGGGTCTTGCTGCTAGCGGGGTTTACACCAGTGGATTTGACCTTTGTCTTGGCTTGCTGCGCCATATTCCATGTGCATGTGAAGTCTGGACTTGACATGAGTGGACTTTCTGGAAGAATTTGCCGAGGCAGGCAGCCTTCAGCTTTCCCTGCCCTCATGAGAGACCGCAGCACACCTTCCTCTGTATGCCCCCGCGCTGCTTCTACCTACTGGCTCACCGTGTGACTCCATGTTTGACTGGCGCCACTCGGGAGCTGTGGCAGTAGCTCAGCGCAGCAAAGCTACACAGATCTTTGAGGATACTTCCCACCTCCTACCTACCCGACCCCAATGATCCTCTTGAAAGTTTGTTTAAACTGGACAGAGGGATTTCTAATAAGGTCAAGGGGTAAGGTGTCTGTGAACTCCAGCACAAGCTTGTGCAAAGGAAGAAAGCTTCAAAGTCCCTGGGCTGTGGGAGGCAGGCTTAGCCACCTAGCTGCTTAGCTACTTCCCACTGCCACCTGCAGAATGGAGTTAGAGGTACAGAATGTACCCTGCTCCCAGGTTCAGAGTTCCACCCACTGAGCCTGTCTTGGCAAGTCACAGGCAGCTCTCCCTGAATCCCAGTACTCACGTCCTGGGGAAAGGAGTCAGACTGCCGAGCTTAGGACAAGAGTTCACCTCTGGTCCAGTAAGCAATGAAGTACAAACACAGTTCTTGGAACTTGTGACCTAGGGGTCAGAGAGGCAATTTCCAGAAGTAGAATCGTTATGACCAGCTGTCTACTGTGTACACCACCTGTTCCCATCCCAGCATGTAGCCTGATTCCTGCCTTACAGACTTATATCATTTCTTTGTTTCTTTGACTGTTCTACTGGGACAACTCGTGGAGTAGGATACTTCCCCTCTTTTTCTTGCTGTCCCTAAAAGTAAGTCCCAGGCTTTTTTCATTTCAAAGGTTTTCTAATGATCACTATGAAAAAACAGATGGACTGGTAAGTAGTTCACATGGGAAAGTTTCAAAGGTTTCAGAAATCTTGAGTTCCCAGAATCTCGTGTCTGTAGTTTCAGACACTGCTGAATGACATCTGGGTGAAATTATTTCTTTCCAATCTTGACAGACTGGCTGTGTACAGCCCATGGAGGCCCATGGTACTCATTCTCTGAGCATGTTGTCGAACCTCCAAGACACTGTGTGTTTCCTGGTGTGGATCTCTCAGCCCAGAGTGCTGTGCAGGCAAACCTGGCCTTTGGAATCAGGAGCTTCTAAATGTTTGTGCACAGTGGCAGCAAAGAAACTAGCTTTTCTTCCTCAAGTTTCACCAGCTTTGCTCTGGAAAGAGGGGTCTTTTGCTGCCTTGGATGATTCCCACCTGGTGTGGGAATAGCTGCCTCCCTGACATGTGGGAAGCTTCTTGCCCCAGGTTTCCAGGCTGAGGGTTGCAAGAACTGATCTTTGGTGAGTAACTGGCCATCAGTGCAAGAGAATCCTGGAGGTGAGGGTGAGGGTGGAAGAAGGAATGAGTTAGCAGAGGGATGCGAGGCATAAGTAAAAGTGTGCCTACGTGGAGCTTCAGCCGCAACTCTCAGAGGGATGACAGAGAGCATATAGTTGGAGAGATCAGGAGGCCACCCTTGCAAATGGAAATCCTCTCTGGAGCCTCTTGCCAAGCCCTGTCCCCTGGACATGGCTCTGTGGGCCCTGATTCATTTCTGTTTTCTTCTCTCTGGGGAAAACTGCATGTGAATAATGTTTGGAGCCTGCCTCTGGTGATGACAGGATTTATAGTCCCTGGAGCACTCAAGCTGCACATCTTAGAAAACAGATGCCAGCAGGGCCTGCGGGCACTGTGGGGCAGCTGCCAACCCCTCTGCACTGCTTTTGCCTCCAGTGTCCCTCCCAGCACTCATCTGGATGCACACCTTACTGTCTTCACTTAGGCTACTTTGTGCTGACTTCAACCTTTTGCCCTCCTTGCCCTCCTTGCCTTCCGTGACCACATGATCTAAATCTAAGCCTCTGCCAGACCCGAGGCTGGGGTCTGGCTGGGGTCCAGTCCTGGCTGATGAGCAAGTGCCGTGCTAGGGGCCTAGAGCAAAAGCAAGGTGGTCATCTACCTCCCGCAAGGTTCCAGGAGTCAAGTATAAGCCAGAATCCTTAGGCCTTCAAAGGCACAAGGGACAAGGAAATGGAATGTGGCCATCAATTCCAGGGTTAAGATGGGTAGCCAGGGCTGAGAGTGCAGAGCTGGGCACACAGATCAGAATATCAGCAAAATGGGAGAAAAGAGAGACAGGGTCTTAGCACCTTACTCAGGCCTACTTTACCAGTGCTGGCAGCTGGAGCGAGGAGCCCCTTTCCACTGCTCCTGCTCTGCCATCCCCTCTGTCCCTTGAAGCTTTTGGGATTCTTCCCTGCTGAACTATGGCACCAGTTTTGTTTGCAAAGCACCCTTTCTGTTTCAGAACATGGCCCTCAGAGGGGTGACTAAAATCAGGCCACAAGACTAAGTGCCCGGTTTGTGTCTCTGTGCCTGTTCATATGTTCATTCTTTCTTCCTCTCCCACTCTCGTTTGACCTCTGCATGGAACATACATGTGCTTTTGAGGACGAGCATGCCCACTGAGCACCTTCCCCGAGCCTCTCGCTCAGAGTGTCTGCACACGAAGTCACCCAGCTCCAGCTAAGGGCATAGCCCATGCTGGCTGAGTAACAGATGTTCTTGATGGCTGGTCACCTAGTGGCCAGGGGTTAGTTACCAAGTTCACTTTTTTTTCTCTCAGGATTCTGTAATAGCAGAGTTTATTTTATGCTTTTAAGTTAATAGCATCCAAACAGAAATTTGAAACCACATGGTCATTGGAAAAGGGATAGTGTAAGATGAAAAGTTGTTCATTGTAGTAGAGAATACAGTGTAAAGGGATTAGCTAGCAAGAAGTGACCTCGAGGAATACCAGTCATTCTAGACAGGAAGTGCCTTGAAGGCAGGCGAAATGCGACTCACCTCTTTAGCCCCTCTGTCCCACTAAGGAGTCACTGCTGAGTCAAAGAGAGTTGAATCAAGGTCTGTGGGGACTGTGCTCAGTGTACTGTGGCATCTCCGGGGAATTGCCAGGGGGGTGGGTACCGAGAGGGACAATAACAGGAGGACCGGTGTCCAGCACTCTTGGGCCCCTGCCACACAGACCAGGCTCATTTTGTAAATTGGAGGCTCCTTTATCTGTGACATCGCATGTTTGTTTTCCCCTTCGGTGTTAATACTTGGAAGGGTCAGGAAAGAGGAAACAACCCCATTAAGGATGAGCTTCTGAGGGCTCGGTCTGTGGCTGACAGCTAGAGTGGAACTGTGAGATAATGGAGCTGATAGCGATCCCAGCCAATTCTTCTCTCCTTCGCAGAGTGCTAAATGACAAGCAGATTTCTCAGCTCCAAGCAAGCGGTTGCATTCGGCTGATAAATGCATCCCTGGACAGAGGAGCTCGTTGAGTGATATTTACTAGGGTCTCTGTGAAAGGCCCTCAGCTCCCAACCGGGCATTTCACACCTTAGCCTGCTCACCTGTTCAGGGCCTTCCTTGTTCAACAGCATGATGTGGGCCCTGGTGATTTGCTTCGATGATTGACGTTTCCTCTTCTCAGCCCTCCCACCCTCAGTCAACCCCCAGCAGAGGGAAGTATGAAGTATGGGCCTTAAAAGGGGCAGGGACATGAGCAGTCACCTGCCACAGACCTGAGCTGGCCTCAGACTCTCTCTGCCACCTGTTCTCTCGGGCCAGACTGGGGGCCTCAGCTTCCCAGAACCTGTCTCCGGTACATGGAGACAGGCAGAGCTGGGTCACAGGGATGTCGTACGGATAAAATCAAATCTGTGCAGAAGTACTTCACACACTATGAAATGCTCTCCAGCATAAGCCATTCACTCACTCAGCAACTCCTCACACTCCTCACACTGCGTGCCAGGCTCTGTGTCGGAAGTGCCAGCTCAGTGAGCGGGGCCTAGGGGGAATGGGGGTAAAGGCCAGCTCTGTGCCAGCCACGCCACACTTCTCGGATCCTTACCAGGGGTTTTTGTGGGAGTTCATGAGAGAAATAGAACAAAAGAATATGGACAAATGTATATATGTGCATATAAATATATATGTAGACACATACACATTTACACAATAATGTGATATACAAATAGGAAAAGTCTATATAAAGTGATTATGGGAATTGTACAATTAGGAGGTTGAGTGGCAAAGAGATTTCATAAAGAGATTTCTTTAAAGAGGTCTAAGAGATTATGATAAAGAACCAGCTCTCATGGCTGTGGAGGCTGGGACGCTCCAGGTTCTACAGTCAGCAGCCAGACACCCAGGAAAGCCAGGGAATAAGCACTGGTCTGAGTTTGGATCTGAAATCAGAAGACTGAGCAGAGTAAATTCTGCCTTAGCCGGCTTTTTTGTTCTCTGTAGGACTCTACCGGATTAGATGAGGCCCATTCAGACTGGGAAGGTTAACACGCTTTACTCAGTCTACCAGAAGCACTAGTACAGATACCCAGAAAAACAGCTACCCAAATATCTATGTAGCCTGCGGCCCAGTCAAATGGACATAAAATTCAACATTGTGCCAGGACTGACATTCAAATATAGCATCTAAATTTACCACACCGATTTAAATGTTATATCCCATTTGGCCTCCAGAATAATCCAGTGAGGATTATCCTTCTCAGTCACAGGTATCAACAGCCTGGCCATTCGGCTCGGATCACCTTAAACCCAAATCCCCACGTGTCAAGCCTCTTCCCTGGCAGTGACAGGAAGCTCAGCCTGAGTCCCAGTGGGCCAGCACAGCAGAGGCTGCAAGGGTGTCTTCTGACTTTCGGGCCCTGCCCTCTCCGCTGGTCTACACTAGTCCTCAGTCATCAGGAAACTGAAAGTCGTTGTCCCTGGGCTGAGATTATCTGTGGTGAGAAACCGCTGGGCCTCTCCACCAGGTTCGGTGTGATCCCAGTGCCCGAGGAAGGTCAGGTCTCAGAGCTGAGATGGGCCTTGCTGAGAATCCATGAGTGGTGCTGCCAGTGTGGGGCGGTGGAGGTTGCTGCTCGCTGTGAGGCCGGGCAGTGCTCCTGTGGACACGTGTCCTAGCTGCAGCTGTCTTTGTGTCCTTGGGGTACAGGGCATGACACTTACATTTAACCAGCCTTTTGTCATTTTAATTATGCTAATGAATCAAGGCACTACTGGGTTCTGTTTATTCAGAACATACTGCCAAGCACTCTGTTAAAGTCCAGCATAGGGGGACTAATTCCAAACGGTCGCCTCCTCATGCTGAGCTTGGAAAAGGGGCCCCTGAGCAGCCTTTCTCAAGCCTTTCTCAACAGTTCCTACACTGTCCAGCATCGCAGCCCCCTGTGAGCACATCTGTCTCCTCATTTGGAAGTAACTTTCTAGGCTGTATGACCCCCCCCTTGCCTAACAGGGTGCCTGGCCCAGTGTAGGTACTCAGTCACTGGTTCTGGAATGGGCCCGATAGACCCCATCCTAGGGGTTGTACCACAGGCCTGGTGGGAAAGGTGCCTGGCCAGCCCCTTCAGATACTGGGTACCTGGCATGTGCTGTGCCTGTGCTAGACCCTGAGACCATGGGGTTCATTCAAATGCAGCTCTAGTCTGTGGTGGGGTGACAGCAGAATGGGGTTGAGTAGGCCATAAACAACTGGCCAGAACTGACCAGAGAAGTGGCATAGGAAGCGGGTCTTGAGACCACTGAGAGAAGCAGAAGGCATGCATACTAGGGTTCATGGGGTGACAGATAGGGTGGGACCTCAGAGCTGACTTCAGAAGCCCAGTGCATCCTTTCCCTGATGGGCTTTTCTGTCATTTTTCCTGCAGGGCCTGTGCCAGCAGTGAAACTGAGAGTGAAGCCGGAGACATCATGGACCAGCAGTTTGAAGAGATGAACAACAAACTCAACTCCGTCACCGACCCCACTGGCTTTCTGCGGATGGTTCGCCGCAATAACCTCTTTAACAGGTGCGGAGGGCCCTTTCCCCGGGCCTGGTGCAGGGCAGGGCCCAAGCCCAGGTCATATGCTTTCAGCTGAGGCTCCTGCCTGCTGGAGAGGTGCTGGCCGGGTGGTATGGTTGCAGACTAGACAAAGATGCACAGACACCCCATGCTCACCAGGGCCTCTGCTTCACAGAGCACCCTAGCTCAGATGGGGAATAGCGACAGGCTTGATGTAACAGTTATTCTGCTGGGAGTGGAGGCCAGGGGGACAGTTGGCTGCTTCATACAGACTCCAGGCTGACTACCTGACCTGCAAGCAGAAGCCAGAGCAGCTTCACACATGTCTTTGATGGCATCTGCAGGTAACTAACTGGAAGGCCAGGTGCTACTGCTGACTTCCTGGGCTGAGGCCCAGGGAGGTCATCAAGGGTAGAGAAGCCAGGGCTGCCAGAGGAAGAAACTGGCTCACCTACAAGCTCATCAGAGAAAGTGAACAAATGGAAGATGAGCATGTATGTGTGCATATAAATATGTACACTGGGGGGGGATAATACAGTGATATAAAAATAAGACACAGTAAAATATACTAGTATGTATATTTTATATATATTTGTGCAAAGAGATAGATTATAGAAATTATATAATAACTAAGAAATGAAGATATTGTATAAAGGGATTTCTATAAAGAGATTTATAACAAGGGCCACATAGTTATAGAGGCTGAGAAGCCCCAGGATCTGCAGTCCGCAGTCAGAGGCCTGGGAGAGCTTGGTGTAAGCGCACCCCTCTATCTAACCCCTCACTTTTCTGTCACGTGACACATGGCCTTTCCAGCTTCAGGAAGAATCGTGGCTGAAATTGCCAAGCCACCATGCCCCTCTCCTTCTTCACAGGCCTGGTACTGCACTGGGTCTAGATCAGCAGGGGCAGGTGCCCAGGTGAGGAGCACCTCTCCCCATGTCACTTGGCTGCCTGGAAACAACCCAGCAGTCACATTTTGACACACTTCTCCAGAAGGATACTGTGGACTCTGGGCCCCTGCCCTAGCCTGGGGACCCGCCTTTGAAGGGCCGCTGGTTGACCTGGACACAGGGGTAAGGGACTATGCTGGGTGGGGGTGGCCTCCGCTTGGCAGCCCGGCTATGCCGGGCACTGCGTGTCCTGTCTGTTCCTACTGTAGGTCTGGTTTCCTCTCATTATTGTGCTGTCAGGGTGACAAACGTGTGTTTACTTTCCCAGGGCCAAGCTGAGTGGGCAGGGAGCCAAGGGGCAGGGATTTAAGAACTGGCAGCTTGGCCAAAAGGAGGCCAAAGCATCCACACCCAGTTCCTCCTTCCTCACTCCCTTCCCCTCGTGGCTTTGAATTTGTGTAGGGACACAGCCAGATGTGAGAAGGCATAACATAGGGCTGAGATTTCACAGCCAACCAAGTGGTACAGTTTGTGGTAGCAACAGTTCAGGGTTCAGGTTCACCACTGTCAGCCTCAGTTTCCTCGAACTGAAGGGGAACAAACCTCCTGCCCTGCAGAGGTCCTTTAAAGGGGATATCAGCTATTGTGGCTTTTCTCAGGGTGTTCTTTTACCTTGTTTTTTTCTTCTTTTCTTCAGCCTTAGCTCACTCTGTAGAGCCAGTTTCTCCCTACCCACTCTTCACCTTTACTTTCTTGAATAAATGTGGCCATGGCTTAAAAATAATAATCAAGGGGCTATCGGGGGACATGTGTATAAGTAACATGTGACTGGTGTGCTGCTGTGTGGAAGACCCGGCACATACGGTAGCTTTCTGCCTTGGGAAATGAGGTGGGACAAGCAGTATGGCTTGAATTCCTAAGACAGTGTGGCTGGGTGACACTCAGAAGGGATGACGTCTGCAAACAGCTGGGGTGGTAGCCTCACCTGTCTGCCTGTTCTGTCCCACCGTGGCAAGGACCCTCAGGCATCCGTGGCAACCTGATCCCTAGTGCTCCCATACTCAGGAGCCCACCTCCCAAACCCACCTGGGCACTAGAGAAGAAAAGGGTTGTGCCAGGTGTGTCTGGAACCTTACTTTGTCAGGTCTGAGTCTGAAGCATTATGGATTTTGGATTGCAGAGTTGATTATTTTAGAAAGATGGTTTTTGTCCTTCCAAGCAGCTCTGAGGTAGGCCCTAGGAGCACGAGAGTAGGAGCTTTGTTGATTCATTTAAACACCACAGTCCATGTGCCGAGTTGGCAGACTGTGGGCCCAGGCTCTGGGTCCAGTGAGAAGCAGCAAGACCCACAGCAGCCACTCTTGCACTCAGCCTCCTTGGCCGGGCGTGCTCTGACCTGACCCAGGCCCTCTCTCCTGCCCTCAGGAAAGCAAAGGGGTCTTTTCAAGCCTTCCAGTCCTGACCCCTTCCAGTCCTGACCAGGCTGCAGGTTGTAAGAGGAAAACAAGCCCTCCCCAGTGAGTCCTATGGCCCAGGGCAGTTTGCAGCATGACATGTCCTCTATTGCCTCTGTCCAAAGGGAGCATAGCTACAGCCAAGGGCACAGAGGTCATGTGCCCTTGTTAGCTAATATGCCAGCCCTGTGAGCGCACATCTCAATGAGCACACCTAGGCAGGAGGGTGGAAAACTGCCTGTAAGTAGGTGCCAAAGCTGATTTCAGCTCACACCTTGCAGCTCCCCTGCCAGCCTGCATCTTCCCTCATCAACCCTGTGCTGCTGTGGGTCCCCAGTCTCCCTCTCTGCCCCTTGCATGGGCAGGGATCCGGGCTAAGAGGTGGGCTGGCTTGTCACTGAACAGGATAGCTAAGAAGTGGCTTTTCTGCAGACTTCTGACAGTGACCAGGGCCTGCTAAGCACTCGTGCCCAGAGCCCTAAGTGGTGAAGAAGAGGCAGCTGTGTGCCGAGGGCCCTGTGTGCTGGAGCAGCGCTGGCTGCCTCCTGGGGCTCTCTGCCTCGGTGAGTTTATGGATTCCTTGGCCCTTTTGTTCCTGGGCTGTTGGTGGGACTGACTTGGCAGTGAGGCTGTGTAGATAATTCAAGTCAAGTAGGTGTGGCTTTAGAGTTCTCTCTCTTGCCACTCCAGGTACTAGTCTTTGTTCTACTTTTGTTTTTGAGGTCTCTGCAGCTGCTATTTTTCTTCTTGCTTGTGCACTTTGGCAGAAAAAACACTTTTGTATTTTGAGTCCAGGGCAAGCTCACTAGAGAACAAAAAATAAGGAACTTCCTTTGCCTAGCACCCTACCTGGTGTGAGCCTCCAAGGGGAGAACAGACACCCTGGGCCTCTGAAATTATGCTGAGGCCTGTGCGCGCCACATGTGCAGGTGTGTGTACGTGCAGTAGGGGAAGGGGGGCGACTGATCCTGGGGGCAGTGGGCAGGTCGCATGTGCTGCAGGGAAAAGGAGGTAGACAGACAGGCTCTGAACCACACCCTGGATTCTTGGCCCTACCAAGCAATACCTTGGCACCTTAAGATCAAAGATGGGGGGCTGGGGATTTAGCTCAGCGGCAAAAGCGCCTGCCTGGCAAGCGCAAGGTCGTGAGTTCAGTTCCCGGTACCGGAGAAAAAACCAAAAAAACAAAAAAAAAAAAAAAAAAAAGATCAAAGATGGACTGTCCAGGATCGTTTTGGACTGGTATCACAGAGGAATGTCCTATTATCATTTCTGCTGGTGCAAACTGCATCTTAGGTCTCAAATTTTCCTCGCTATGGCCACATGTGTGACATCACACGGAGAAGGGTTTCCTTGTTGCCCAGAGATTTGTAACTAGAGCAAAACAGACAACAAAGAAGTGTTATGTCTCCCCTTTCTAAAAAGAAGTACACAGCCAGACCTTGAGTCATTGCCCCTTCCACCTGGCACCTGCCCCACACTCCCCTGTGCCCACAGAATGGCAGGGAGTGGTCCAGCATGAATCCTTGGCTCAGTCAAGGGTCCTCCTAGAAAACCACTCACAGTATGGGAAGAAAGCTTCTCCCTCCCTTGGGCCAGCCTTTGGTGACAGTGTGCAGGACAAAAAGAGACAAGGCAGAGGGACCCAGTGAGGGCCCTGGCCCCAGTGAGGTCTGCATGTGCACATGAAGTGGGTACATGTGTGGCCTGCTTGGAGGGGCTCATGGGTCAGCCCATGAGCAGGTCACATGTGCTGCAGGGAAAAGGAGGTAGACGATTGCCCACAGGAGGCTCTCTGCTGAGCAAGGGCCTCGGCAGCAAATGATGGGGTGTGCAGCCAGTGGCAGGTGGAGGGGGCTCCCAGGGAGGCAGGACTGGCTGCCATGGCTGGCATGGAGGGGAAGCGCCTGCAGGGCCCTCCCTAACCCTTCCCCTGTGTACTAAAGGTCAGGCTCTGACAGTAGGCAGAAGGCAGCCTCCACCCCCGAGCCTGCCTTTCCCTCCAACTCCATGAGCAGAAGCCTCACCTGCAGGGAGGCGGGACAGGACGCGACAGCGTGTGACTGCATGAGAGGAAAGAGGGTGAGCAGGATGAACTGGAGTTAACTGTTCCTCCAAGGTCTGCGTGGCTGGTGAGCTGGCACCCTGCACAGGGCCCTTCCTCTGGTGTCCCTGCTGAGCGCATCTGCACAGATGTGTGACTGTGGTTCTTTGCAAGCACCTGTGTGGGCCGGCTGCAGCAAGACTGCGAGAGCCCAGCGTGGAAAGGCTCTGGATCACTGTGCTCCTGGCCTAGGCGTTCCTCTATGGGGAGGCCAAGCCCAGAGAGATCTTGGGCCCTGGTGCCAGGCAGACCTAGATTTGAAACCTGGCTCTACCCATTATCTGTAAGTGACCTTGAACCTTTTGGCTTTTCAGTCTGGAAGATGGGGTAATATTGCCACCTTCTGGAGTCGTTAGAATGTAGGATGACTGTGAAGAAAGGTCACTAGCTCCTGTGTGCAGTGGGTCCTTTCTCCTGACCTTGGCTGTCAGATTTCCATGACACCCAAGGCTTTTTGGGGGGTGGGGAATGGATCAACACTCAAAAGATCCAGAAAGTCAAATCTCTGCCCAATCCCTGAGTGGGTAACTTGATGCCGCTTCCCTCAGCTGACACCAGAAAGACTTTACTCAAATGCATAGTGATGGATCAGACCTACAACAGTGACTCCTGAGCTTTCTGGCCAGTGTCCTGCTATCCCTGACCCCTACTGTGTGCTGAGTGTTCTCTGTCACTCCCAACTGGACCAGCCCCTCCCCCGGCTGGTACCACCCCCAATAGGTGTACCCACCTTGCTGTGGCTATCCTATGCAGTGGCCTCCCTGTGACCTGGCCCCAGGCAGGTGCCTGTCCTGGTATCCAACTTCCTTGGGCCTCCCTCCCTCTCTGATGTGGCACTCTCCAGCCCTCCCTGTGCTTCTTGGCTGCACCAGACAGCACAGATGCAAATGAGCTATACGTGGGAAAGTGAGACTCAGTGAGCAGGAGACACCTTAAATGTGGGTCCATGGGGTAGTGACTCATTCAGACGCAAAAGGAGTTCCCACAGATGGGCTCTAAGTATCTTCTTTGAAGACCTAAGTTAGCTTATAAGCAGTATTTTCTTTACCATTTTTCATTTACTTTTGTTCCAGAAGTGATTTCAGAGTTTCTCAAAACGTATAAATGGTACTAGATCATATGAAGATAAATGGATGAGAAACTCACTATGGACAAAAAGTGAAGGTAGACAAGGTATATGGTGTGTGTGTCTGTGTGTGCGTGCGTGCAAGTGCACACTGCTCCATCTTAGCCTGACCTCTAACTGTCCCCAAGGTCAGCATAGATAGGTCAGTGTCCTGACTGAGGTCCTGACCCTGCCCAGACCTGGTGAATCTGGGTGTGTGGTTTAACACAGCCCAGGCACATTTAGGAAAGTTGAAATCAGGAAAGGGCTGCTGCAGCTTTGTCCCAAGCTCTCCTCATGCAGTGAAGTTTTTCCAGGCCTCAGGAACTAGACCGCATCTGCTCCTTCCTGCATGTGTTATCCCTGTGACAGCCCATGCTGCCAGGCATCTCACGCCCCAAATGCAATCTACTGCTAAGACCTGCAAGTGGCGCCATCCTTCTGTCCATCCCCACTGCTACGCCCTCTCCTTCCGTGACCCCCGTTTGTGTGAAATTATCATGTAACATAGTCCTGGGAACAGAGGTTGCTAGTGCTCAGCCAGGTTAACCTGTACCAGGCTAATTGCCAAATTTGTAGCAGACATGGCCTGTGGCTTTCTGGCTGTGTCTCTTTCCTGCCCACCCCAGGCCACTGCTGGTCCTGTGTCCTCCCCTCTGATCACCTCACACCTGGACCTCCACCCCCTGCTGTCCTATCCTCCCTTTCCCCTCTTCCCTAACCTTAAGGAAACCGGACCTGCCCTTTCCCATCTGTCTTCTCTTGGGCGCCAGGACATGGCCAAAGAAGGCTTTTCCTGAAGGGCCATCTCAAACACAGCGTCTTTCACCCAAACTGGGAATAGTTTCTCTTCCCAGTACCTCAACTGGGGTACCCCAACTGGGAGTAGTTTCTCTTCTAAAATTCCCTGGCACTTTATCTGGTGTAGAGCTGTCAACTTTCATTACACAGGTCCGTGACCTCCCAGGCTAGACAGTCACTCAAGGCCAAACCCCATGTGATTTCACTGTTTTCTCCGGGGTGCCTGGCACAGTGACCTCTGTTAAACAGGTGCAGGTACTTGCTGACTGACAGAAAGAGGGAGAAAGGAGAAGAAAATAGAGAAAGAAAGGAAGGAGCAAGAAAGGGAGGTAGATTGCAACTGATATTAGAAAACCATAACAATTACACTAGCTGAGATGAAGATAGCAGTGAACACCTGCTGGTTTCTTACCAAGCACCCAGTGCCATGCAAAGTGCTGTGTGTCCAGTCACTCAGAGCCTCCAACAGCCACAAGGTGCACTGTTAGGCCTTAGAGGCTCAGAGACTAAATTCATTGCTGGCATCTCACAAGTAAAGAGTGATAGAACCAGCATTAGGATCCAGATCTGTCAGACTCAGGCACCCACCTATTTGATTCCCCTGCCAAACTGTCACTAGCCTTTGCCTGGTATCTTAGTTACTTCCCTCACTGTGAGACAAAACACCCAACATCCAAAGTTAGAGGAGGAAAGGTTTATTTGGCTCACAGTTTGTAGAGGTTTCAGTTCACAATTGGCTGGCTCCAAGGCAGGGTGGCATGGCTAAGGGGCATTGCAGAGGAAAAACAGTTCATGGCAGGCAGAAGGCAGCAAGCTACAAGCAACAGACAGGGACCATCTTTGTGTCCCTTATATCCTATCCAGGCTGCCCACCCTTAGGGTGGATAGCACTCACACCCAGGAAGGGGCAGCCTTAATCCTAGCATTACACTACAAATCAATCCCAGTATCACATCCTTGATCCTGGCATCACACACCCTAGACCCAGCCACTTCCAAAAAGCCCCACCTATGACCACATGAGGCTTTGGGAGGACATCTAGATATAAGTCATAACACCTAGATTCCTCCTATGACTGGGAACTTTGCACCTCCTGCAAGAGTGAGTTCTTTGTGAACTAGTGAGTTAGACCCCTAGAGAGTAAGAGTTATGTGAGGGAATAGGATTGAATTACACACTGCGCAAGGGTACAGAGGCCTTTGGAAAGGGGCTTTACCGTGTTACTGCACATGCCCCATCTGAGCATGCTGCACATAGCCGTCTTCTCTCCATCCTGAGTCCCGTGAAAGCCCCACTGCCCACCAGGGCCTCTGTCCTGATCCCACGTGGGGTCAGCAGAAAAAACCTGATACAAAACATCCCAGGTACTGGTTCTGCCATGATGGCCTCTCTAGGCCTGGACACAGCACCTCCTGGAGGTCACAACAGAGAGCAGATAGAGTGGACAGAGGCCAAGCACTGCCTGTTTCCATGTGGTCCCTACACAAGGTGCCGAACAGGCCCAGCCCTCCACCTGGGCAGTGTTTTTGATATGGCCAGGAGAGCCCCTGAACAGGAGAGGGAAGCTGGGAAGCCAGCATGCCCTAGACACCTCCCTGGGCTGAGAGGCCTAGACGCAGGGGAGAGGAGGGTCCCTGGCACTGGAGCCAGCACAGCCTGGAAGAAGCAGGCGCAGGGTAATTAGGAGGTTGGCTGGCAGAAAGTGCCAACAGCTTAAGTACTTAAAATGCAGCATTTGACGACCTCTGTGTCCCAGAGGAGACAACCCTCCATGTGAGGATGCTCGTGGAGAAGCACCTCTGAATGGCTGCACAATTGAACTGAAGCATTTCTGGCTACTTGAACATAATGGATTTGCCAATTAATTTTTTCCACTGGTTCCTTAAAACCCAGGTTCAAACCTCAGGCTTGCAGCCCTCAGAAGAGTCCACTGAGTTCAGAACCCACAGGGAATGTGGGCTCATTCTCTTCAGTGAGGGCTGAGGTGAGCGAAGAAGAAATGCAGTGGTTTCCCAGAGAGTGCTGTCCCAAGATCCCAGGAGAGAGGGAGCCACATCACTGTGCAGGAGCTCAGGGAGGCAGGAAGCCCAGCAGAGATGCAGGACTCCGGAGCAAGCTAATGAGTGGGTGAGGGGCAGGGGCAGGAGGCCCTGGATAATGAGAGAGTCTGATGGGGACATCCTGAGCAGGCAAGGAGCCCTGCCAGGCAGGGCTGGGGGACAGCTGCCATGCCTGCAGTAAGCTACCCCCACAGAGCTCGAGGGCCTATTGTCCTCACCACCCTGCTCGCTGCTACCTAAAAGCCAGGCGGGTCCTGCCCACAGCCTCCCCTGGAAAATGGTGTAACCCTAACGCCCTCACACATGCCAGTTCCTTGCCTTCTCCCCTCTCTTCAGGTCATCCCAACAGCATCAGGGCCACGTGCGCCGGGGCGAGTGTGCCTGGGCTGTGTGCCTGTGGGGACTGAGCCCCAGAGCAGCGGGCGTTAGGAAGCAGGGAGGGAGTGGGAGTGGGGAAGACGCTCCAGCCAGGCCTGGGCTCTGAGACCACAGGCATGCGGGCAGGCACAGGTGCACACCCCAGCCAGCAAGCCTCACTTGGTCCTTACTGGACTGTGAACTCCAGGAGGGCAAGGGCCAGATCTCCCTGCAGCTTGCGTGTCAAGTGAGTGAGTGATCCCGTCATCTCAGCTGGGCGCTGTGAGGTGCAAACCGCAGACAAAGCTGCTTCTTCCTTCACATTGCCCCTTCATGTGTCCTAGAAGTATCACCCTTCCTTCTTTTCCCTGTACCCTGTTGGGGTGCCCTGCCCCTTCCCAGGCCAGGAATCTGGCGCTCTAACATTGTTGTAACGGTCTAACAGTCTAATAGTCCCAACATTCGAAGTGTTCCCTCCACCCTCTGACTGCGTTGTCCCTGAGGCGGCAGCACCAGGCTGCCTGTTGACCTGGTTCTTCCAGGTTCTTGGGGATGCTCCTGGCCCCACTGTCCAGACAGGTGGGACAGAACCTCCAGCCTCGAAGAGGCCCTTTCTTAGTCTCCCTTCAGGAAGAACTGAGCCCTGCTGCCCTGTTCCCATCCGCTGACTCCACACTCAGATACCTGCTTGAGAGCCAAGTCCATGGGAAGGAGTGTAGGTGGGGGGGAGTGCAGGGCCAGGGGCTCACGGGGAGTGGCCACCCCCATGTGCAGAGGGGGCCTGACAGAGTGCATGTGTGGGACTCATACAAGGGCCCATTCAGCTCTCCACGCCAGGTACGGAAGCCCACGAAGGCAGCATGCGTCTGGGTTGGGACTCGCCTTGGCTGCAGTCTGCGCTGGGAGCCGACACTCTCTTTAAACAGAGAGGGCAGGAGGTCAGGGGAGTGGTGGCAGCGCACAGGGCAGGCGTGCTCACTGCCACAACCCCCCAAGGTACCCTGCTGGCTACAGTCACAAATCTCCCCCCTTGGAACACAGCTCTTCATCCCAGGAGGGGGGATTTATGAGCACCCATTGTAGCCCAGCCTGGCTGGTGTTTGTCATCACTGCAAAGACAGAAACTGCACCCCTGATGCCACTGCCCTGTCGGTGGCTCTTCACGCATCATCTCATAGCTCTGCATTTTGTACACACACAGGCCTCCCCACGCTTCCCCGCCTGATTACTCCCTCTCCTTTCCCCACCACCGCACACACTGCTGTGCTGAGGAGAAAATGAGTTTTTGTCCAGAAGTGGATTAACATCACCTGGGGAACGAGCTAATAAAGACCGTGCAGTGTGAGAAAATCCTCTGCCCAGGGCTGGGCTGTCACTGAGCCCCAGCAGAGCTGGTCAGGAAATGGACAGGATGACAGTGAGCCAGCGCCACCTGCTGGAGTCGCCGGGTGCTGCAACTGTGAATCCTTCACAGCCGGGAGGGGCTGGGCCACCCTATGAACTCAGCTAGCCAGGAGGGCACAGTGAAAACCTCTGAGCGCTAGTGGCCTTGTGCAGGTGTCACCCTCTCTTTGAACCTTCGTGCTCACCTGTGCAAGCATGGCCCACCTCACAGGCTTTGGGTGGTCAGGACAGCCTAGCAGTACCACAGGGCCCTTTTCCTGTGCAAATAATGAGAAGCCCATCCTCTGGTCTTGAAGTCGCCCAGGCCTCGAGCCCCCACAGGAATCAGAGCCGCCCAATATCTGAGATGCTGCCCTTGTGGCCCCCGCCAGCCCCTGTGGCCACAGATGCCCTGGGCCTTCATGAAAGTGCAGGGAGTAAGTTGCCTCTCATACCTCATGTCTTATTTGGATCTACTTTGATCTCAAATTATAGTTTCAGGTTAGTTGTGTTTTGTTTTCTTAGTCACTATTTCTGGCCTTCTGTTTTTTCTTAAAAAGGACCTCTGTAGGGATAGGTGCCCTCTGCCAGATAGCAATGCAGGTCCAGGGCTGTCTCCTGGGCTTCCTGCCTGACCACTGTGAGAGGGCAGGAGCTATAGTTCCAGAGGTCATTGGTCTGTGAGCTGCCAGGTGGCAGCAGGGGCTGGAGTTGGTGACCGAGGGCCAGCTCTCAGCACAGCCTCTGGGGGCCATGATCAGTTCGTGTACATGAGGCAAGGCAGACTTGACAGACTGCCAGAGAGTGGGACCAGGTCCAGCACCAGGCAGGTGTCTCTGTGCAGACTTAGACACAGGGCCTCTGCTGGTGATCTTGGGGGCCCACCACCCCACCTGTCCATGAGGAATTGGCACTGCCTAGAAACAGACACCCGCATGCCCAGAAGTGCCAGGGAAACCTCTGCAGACCCACTGTGTGCCATGAGTCACCAGCCCTGCCTGGAATAGCTGACCAGCCTCCCTACCGAACCTGGCTGATGGCAAGGGTGGCAAGAGGCCCGACCTTGGCTTCTGTGCCAACCTGCACCGGGGACAAGGCCCGGGTCCTGAGGAAGGACTGCGGGTGCAGATGGCATCCCTCCGCTCGTGCTGTGGGAAGGAGGTGGTGGCTGAAAGGCAAGTGGCCTGCTCCCCAGGGTGACCAGGGCCCTCTCACCCACCCACTTCTCTACTCAGGCTCACTCCTTCCCCACGTGCGCCCCCACACACGGCCCGACACCCAGGTCGCCGTTTCCCAGTGTCGCGCCTTCCTGTGCCCTCCATCTCTTTGGAATGACGTCTTCCACATTGCCCACTGGGCAGGCTCGCTCCAAATCTTCCTGTGTACCCCAGATCAAATGGTGCGCTCCCAGAGATCTGCCCCAGCTGGGCTCGCTCAGCAGCTAAAGTCAGGCACCTGCGCCAGGCGGGAGCGGACACACATATGGTGGCAGTGACCTGTGTGTGTGTGGGGTCAGCACTGCTAGGTCCCTTTAGATGCCAGTGGCATGTCATGGTGCTTGATCCATAGACACCACTGCCATCTGCACCTAAGCCCATTCCATCAAACCCGCTACCAGGAGCCCCAGCCTGGCTCACCACTGGCCTGTGTTGGTCCACAAGCTTTGCAGCAGCCCCTCTGGTCCACGTGTTCCCTACAGGGCAGCAGGGCAGCTTTCTGCAGATGCAGAGGGGGCCAGAGAGTAGTCACTGGCTCACAGCTGGGGCGGAGCCCACCACTTGCATCTCATCATCTCCCTCCACCGTCCTGTCTGACTCCTGGCTGGGGTCCTGCTCTAGTCCCCTCCTCCACACCCCCTGCACTTCCTTCAGCAGCTCCACCATTGGAAGGCTGGGCAGAGAAGGTCGGGTGGGGTGCAGGGGTTGGTGCCACAGGTCAGAGAGTGTGAGCCCACAGTCCAGACAGACCCCCCTGAGGACGTGAGACACCAGACATCCTGCCGCACCCTCCTGTGGTCTCTGAGAGCACATGTGTGCAGTAGCACAGCGCCGTGACAGACACCACATGTCACTCCAGGGTGTCTCTGGAGAGCAGTTTGGTAATCTCCCCTTCAGGGGAGAACTGTTCTTTGCAGTGTGTGCCGTGGTAGCGCGTGAGCCTGAGGGTCACTCCAGGGCTGTCTGCGCTTCACTGGCTCTGACGGCAAAGCCGGCCCACTGCCCCAGTTGCTGGTAATTGTTTCCCAAGGGAGTGGACAGACATGAGCAGCTCCCTGGGCTGCCGTACCCTGCCGCTCAGCTCTGCTTTTTGGGGAGCAGGCAGTGGGGGTGGGGGTCAGCGGGTACTTAGAGCTTAGTTTGATATGATCTTAGAACTCAGGTGGGGAGAGGAGGGGCAGGCTGGAAGCCAAACCTGGGCAACACAACACAGATGCATCTTCTGTACTATCTCCTGGAATGTCGCAGATCCTGGCCTGGCTCAGGAGGAGCGCCACCTGTGGTTTGTTCTTGAGCAATAGCCGAGTTGCTGTCACCACCGGCAGCCAGAGTACTTGCTGAAAACCAGTGGTGCATCTGTCATACGTCATGGTCCCTGTGCTGAAGGGCCCTGCAAAGGTAGCAGGAACTGTAAAGCAGTGCCTGGATCAAGGCTGACAGGTCACTGGCTACCCGGTAGGTATGCAGAGAATGCCACCAGATGGCTGTGCGAGGCCACACGGGCCAGGCGGCGGCAGGTTCTGAGGGGGTGCTTCAGGAAGCCCTGTCTGTGTTGGGGACACTGCTCCTCTCCTGCTCGCCCATGTGCCCTGTCCTCTGTAGGCCCCCTGAGGCTGTAGCAGTGCCTGGCAGACAGCTGATCCTTGGGAAACATTTCCTAAGCCCATCAGTGTGTGCCCTCCTCCTCTGTTCAGAGTGTGACACTTGGGGTACGAAGTGTCTGGAGACAACGGAACGCCGGTGCTTGGAGACGCTAGAACGGAACCAAACCTACAGTCACACTTGAACAAGCCCTTCCGCAGGCACTGCCCGCTCCGCAGCTCCCAGCAACCCCCCGCGAGGCCGCAGCGCCGTGCCGTGGCAGGGCTGGGGCGGGTGCTCAGGGACTGGTCTAAGTTCACGGTGGAGCCAACATGTTCTTTGTCCTGCCTGTGGCCCCTGCATGGAAAGTTAATTGGCAGTGGGGCGCTGCCCATGTCGGCCTGGTGGCGCCTGGTGGCGCCTGGTGGCACTGCTGATTCCTCATGGTCCTCACGTTTGCCTGCATACAATCGCATCGCACAGGATATAATTAAATCCTCTGAGCAGCACTTTGGGACACTTGATAATGCAGAAACCCCCACAGAAACAGAAGCTATTGTGTGCAGCTGGCCTGGCCCCTGGTGTTGGACGGGTGTGAAAATCACCTGGAAGGGAGAGGGTAGCTGAAGCTGGGAGGGAGGCCAGGAGGGAGGCTGGCAGAGCCACTGCGACCCCGCCTGCCGCCTGGGCCTGGCTCATCTCTTGCCCCTTCTCTCCAGGAGCTGCCAGAGCATGACGAGCTTGTTCAGTAACACCATGTCACCCATCAAGGACGGGACCTCGTCTCTCCCCCGGAGGCAGAGCTCCTTCGCCAAGCCCCCGCTCCGCGCTCTGTACGACCTGCTCATCGCACCCATGGAAGGGGTAAGAGCCTCCCGGGGCACGAGGCTCCCTGGTGTCAAGTCACATTGTTTACTGGTCAGTGCACCGTGTATCCCCCTCAAGATACAAAAACGGGCTCCCGACACGACCAGACTGCGTGCCTCCTTGGTCACACGTGAATGCTCCAGTGCGTGCATCTTCTCGCTTGGCTGCTTGTCGGTGGCCGAGGCCCCAAACAGGGGTTGGCAGATCTGGGTTCAAATTCTAGTCCATTCCACATAAGCTGAGTAAGTGCGGCCGTGGTATCCTTATCAACATGGTTCGCCCTTGCTGGCCTGCAGCTCCGTGAGGTTCAGGCAGGGCCATACCCCAGCGGAATGCAGCCAGGGTCGCGTGGTCCTTCTTCATGCCCTGGCCAACCTGCAGGGGACAAATGTCTCCCACCTCCCTGCCTCACATTCTGGAATCTGACCTGAACCACTGGGAGCCAGGGCTGGGCTTTCTGGTGAGAACAGGCCTCAGAGAAGTGTCCCACCTTGCTCCTTCCCTTGGCCTCAGCCAGGATCAGGAGTCACCACCTGCTCTGCAGTGCAGCAGGAGACACCCTGGCAGAGGCGGCCCTGGGGGGCCTCTTGCTTCACCCTTCAGGGTCCATGTGCATCACCTTTTAATTCAGACAGAGCTGTTTGGGCGGGACTCACGTGGATCAGAATGGTGAGCTGACAGGTGTCCTCCTGTGGGACCGACTGTCAGGAGAGCCTGCCTTGGGTGCAGCGGGTGTGGTCCCTTCATGGCGGCCACGACCAGGTGTGGGTGCAGAGAGAGGTGCCCCTCAGGAAACTACCCCTTCTTAAGGGTTCCTTTGTCCCCAGGAAGTGCCTATACCTGTCTCTGCTTAGCCTCCCAAGGTCACGTGTCAGCTGGCCTCACGACTGAGAGATGGCCGCTCTATCCCCAGTGCCCTATGGCTTTGCCTTGCTGGAGACGCCAGATGCATGAAAACAGAGCCCTGGGAGCCGGCAGTTGGAGTGGCCTCTGGCACTGGCCCTTTCCTGGCCCTTACCTTGCCCAAGCTCTGTCCCCTCCTTGGTCGCTTTCTCCTTGGAGAATGAGGACCATGTTGCCAAGCCAGGTTAGCACCGGGGTGGGATTAATGTGCAGAGCGTGCTGGGTGGCCGCAGCGACTGTCACCTGGTACTGGGTGGCTACTGTACCAAAAGCACCTCCTCAAGCACTGAGCCACTGCCGTTCCTTCTGACCTGCAGCACCACTTCCGGATGTGATGCTGAGGCGTGCGCTCTGCCACCCTTCCCTCCTCAGCATCCTCACCCTCTGAACCTCCTTTAATGAGGGGACCATAACTGCTGAGACCTTTCCAGTTCTCAGGAACTTGCCCTGATTTATGCCACACCTCGGAGGAAGAGAAATGCACCTAACCCCTTAGCTGTCTTTCCAGCTGTCCTGCACACCACTGGCGCAACTTGCACCCACATGCCCTCCTGCTTGCCCTGAGGTCCGCGGTGCCCTCAGGATCTGGTCCTGAGAGGTATCAACTCCATTCACTCACTTGGGCCTCTTGAGACCCTTTGCATTCAGGTCCTGTTACTGCCCCCAAATGTTGAGGTGGTGGGTGAGGCGGCAGGGGGCAGAGGGAGGCTGGCCTCGACTGTCCTGGTTAGAGAAGTGGAGCTGGCAGGCTCCACCCCCTCCCTGGTCCAGCTCAAGTGTGGCCTCTGCAGCCTTTCTGGTGCCCTGCACCCCGCCCTCCTCGCCCTGCATACTGGGACATCTTGTGGCACTTGGCAGTTGGCTGGACTCAGGACTTGGCTCTCTGCAAGCCTCTCATTCTCTGCCCTGTGACTCAGCCACACTTCCCGAAGGCAAGGATGTCCTCCATCTCTCCCCAGCAGCTGGTACAGGGCGTGGTATACAGGGACACTCGGTGAGGTTGATGGAGGGGTAGGTGGCCTAGGTCGGCACAGAAAGCAGAAGACCTAAGGATGAAATGAGTTACCTGGCTTCTTACGCCACTGACTGTGAGCTAGGCAGCAGAAAGTCCAGGTCTGCTTATACCCACAAGCCGGTGCAGCCCCGGGTACTGGGTGGTTGTGGAGCGTGATCATGGCCCAGTGGATGTGGCTACGGCATGGTAGTGAGACTGACCGGGGCCCCGTACACTGGAGGGAAAGCAGTAGTGGAAGCTGAGAGCAACCTCAGGGCTCTCAGGGTCTCCGCCTGGGAGAGAAGTGGACACAGTACCAGTGGCCCCTGAAGGGGATTCACCGAGAGGACGAAATCAGCACTGGCTGTTTCCCTGTCCTTCCCAGGCTTCCCAGGCTTTCTCCCCAAGGGCTTTCCCTTGTGACTCACAGAATAAAACTGTGCTAACAGGCCAGTGGCAACCCATCTCTGGACATCCTGATGTCCCCTGGGGGTGTTGGGAGGGGGAATTTATGGACTCAAGCCCCGGCCAAGGTAGAACATTGATCAGAACAGTGCTTTAGAGAGCTTACTGGGTAGGGGAAAGTCCCAGCCTCCAGGTGCGTGGCGACTCCCTTCAGCTTCCAGGGTTACCTGCACATCCACCCTGGGGAATGGCTGCTTGTCTAAATGCAGGTGAGGGCCCGTGCTCATGCCCACAGCGCTCTGAGTCAAAGGCATATCTCTAATTCCTGATATTTAAAGGTACTCATTTTTTGTGAACCAGGTGTTTAGACACAGCGAAGGAGTTTGCTTGCTTCAAATGAGACAGAGTAGAACGTTCTTAAAGCCATGAAGGTAAATTACCAGAGCAAGAGCCATTTCTTGACTAACTAAAGTGATCTATTGCAGTGGGGGGTTGAGGCGGGAAGATCGCTTGAGCCCAGGAGTCCAGAGCCAGCCTGGACAACAAAGGGAGACCTTGTCTCAGAATAAATAACTAAATATAGCCAGGTTTGGGGGTGCATGCCTGTAACTGCAGCACTGAAGAGGCTGAGGGAGGAGGATTGCTGTGCATTCAAGGCCAGTCTGGACTATGTGGTGAGTTCATGACCAGGCTGAACTAAATAGCAAGACCTTGTCTCAAAAACAAAACAAAACAAAACAAAACACCCAAACCCCAAGTCAAACCAAACCAAACCAAACCAAATAAACTCAATATATTTTTTTGGTTTTGTGAAGCAGGGTCTCACTATGTAATTCAGGCTGGTTTTGAACTCATTTTGTAGGTTAGGCTTGCCTTGAATGTGCAGCAATCCTCCTACTTCACCCTCTTGAGTTCTGGGATTACAGATGTGCACCACCATACCTGGAATAAAAGTTTCTAAATATAAATAAAAAAGCATCCGTTTTGTTTCAGTAAAAAGATTTCTCTGAGAAGTTGGAGTCTCATTAGAGGTCCGCTCTACCCCTACTTTCACCTATTTATTTAGCAAATACTTACTGATGTGTCCCAGGCTCACCTAAACCTAGAGAAGCAGCTGAGGGTGTGCACTGGTGTCAGGCCAGCCCTGGAATTTGGTGGAGCTGTGGCAGGTGCCTGGATGATTCCTCCTCTGGCTGCGCAAGAAAGGGAGGCCAGACTCATTCTCCTACTTCTTCCTGTGAGCCGCCTGTGTACTCTGGAGCCCACTAGAGGGCGACACACCACCATCAACCAGCCCAGGAGCCTTGTGCTGTCAGCTGCCAGACAGACCTGCCAGACAGACCTCCCCTTTTCAAATGAGGCTACAAATCAAAACCGAAAGTCCATGATTATGATTCACTGACACTTCAAGACTAAAACGATTAGCCTCTTCACATGGGGCATATAATTATTTGAACAACTGCCTTTGTTTAGTCGCGGTCCTATGGATAAGGGACTAAGTCAGACAGTATGGAAAGTAGAATAGATAATATTTCACCCTAGGCCTTGCACCAGCTTTTGATTTAATTTGGCTTAAGGGAAGCACTGTCATGGCTCTTTCCTGGAACTGTGCTGTCCTTTGCTGTCAGGATGGGGTGAGCATGTCCACTTATCCTTGAGGAGGGCCCAGCTACATCTGCACATGAGCCATCATCAAACATTAAGTCAAATCCTATCTGATTCACAAGGGAGGGACATGTCACTGAGGAAAGTTGAAGTGTTCCTTGTGAGCGGGACTGGGATTTGTCTGTGTCTGCAGCGCTGTTTTTTCCATCAGATTAGACTGAAGGATAGCAATCTGTGCCTTGGACCTAGTCTTGCCCACTGGTTGAGAAAGGACAGATGAGACCAATCCCGTCCCCACCACCCAAATACGCAGGACCACATGTGAACGTGGAATTTCGAGTGTGCCTCAGAGCTCTGCTCCTGACCCCTCCAACAGCACTGTGTGATGAGGCCCTCGGGGCTGCTTCGGGCAAAGCGGCTTATCCATTCTCAGCCAAATCCTGCCTTAGACTGCAGATGGGCTTTGTCTAAAGTCAGGGCTGCTTAAACCAGGACTGCAGGCGTCAACACTGCAGGAGAACAGGAAATCCCCTGGTTTGGTCAAGTCAGTCTTCAAAGACCCAGGTCTGGGGACCTTTCAGAATCCTGGAATTTGGACTTGTTCTAGTTACAATGGCTCTGTCACCTTTATCTTTATTTTCATTTATTTAAACCCTGTTTGCCATTTAATTTTATTTAATTTGGTTTAAGGGAAGGTTATAGGACAGGGAGCATAAATTAATGACTGGCCAGAAAGAAGAATACTATGTATCCACCTCTGCTTGCAAACAAGACCAGAGAAATGTCCTTAAAAGCTTGATGTCTGGGCCACTTAGATTGTGGAACGGCTGTCCTAAACTAGGGAGCTCAGGGACATTGCCTGAGGCTCTCACCTGAGAGCACAGCCAGGGCTATGGCTCTGGTGAGTGTTGGGCCACAGGAGAGCTTGGCTGTAGCTGGACTGTGATAGTAGACTTCCGAAGTGTAGTGTTTGTTTGTTAAGTGCCCCTGCAAACCAAGTAGCTTGATGAATAGTTTGCCTCAGAGGGGAAGGAGGCTGAACACTCCAGGGGCTTGGAGATTGCCAGGGAGGTTCTCTCCAAAGAATCAGTCAGATAGGCTCTGGAGTCTGGAGTGGAGGACAAGCCCCTGGAGACAACAGCCCCACCACCTGCCGTCTAATTGATTTCTGATTGAGACATCTGTAGAGATATTCAAATGAGGACAGACATCACCCAAGGACAACCAGCATTTCCACATGCGATTAGGAGGAGGAAAAATGTAGACAATTACTCACAAACTGTCAGCATGACCAAAACCACGAGTGTGGGTGCCCCATGAAGATGAGTGAATCCCCAAGGTGAGGGGTAGTTCACCTAGGGCCACTCATCCTTTGAACTTTAATGATGTTCACAGACCACGTTTCTTAAGCCACAAGGACTCTGGGTGGGCAGTGATCGGCTACCAGGCAAGAGCCTGCCTGCATGGGAGTGCCACCTGCTGGCTGGAGCCTGCTAGAGCATCAGGTTATATGGTTCCCTGGTTTCCTTATGGAGCTGGCTGTGGGAAGGTGATCACCAGGCCAAGACTCAGGTAACAGAGGGTGGCCTTTTGGGCCCATGGATGGTATCTTAGTTACTTCCTTGTTGCTGGAATAAAATATCTGATACCCATAAGTTAAAGGAGAGGTTTATTTTGGCTCACTGTTTATAGACATTTCAGTCCATAATCAGATGTTTCCAAGACAGTGTGGCATGGCAGAAGGGCATTCCAGAGGAGAAACAGTCCATGGCATAGCAGGCAGAAAGCAGCAAGAAGCAGCAGCAGCAGCAGCAGCAGCAGCAGCAGCAGCAGCAGCAGCAAGCCCGCCTTCTTTTGGTCCCTTTATATTCCATACAGGCTACAAGCCTTTTGGGTGGTGCCACACATAGTTGGGATGAGTCTATCTTCAATAAATCCATTCAGCTGCACCTAAAACTATGCTAATTCCAATCAGTGGACTAATTTAGAACCGCACACCCTTAATCCTAGTATCACACACCCTAGATCCAGCCAGCTCTGAATAGTGCCACCTAGGAGTGCATGAGGCTTTGCAGGGAACATCTAGATACAAGCCATAACATTCCTCCCCTGGTCCCCAAAAGATGGATGCACATCTCTTTATGCAAAAGGCATTTAGCCTATCACTAAGAGTTGCCAAAATCGTAACAGTTTCAGCATTGCTGAAAAGTCTGAGTCCCACATCTCTTGAGATTTCAGGCAAACTCAACTGTGAGTCCCTGTACAAACAAAAAGAAAGTTAAGTATGTCCAACATACACTGGTACAAGCTAGACATTTCCATTACAAAAGGTACAAATAGGGAGATAGAAAGGAATAGGACCAACACAAAATCAGAATCCAGCAGGGCCAACATTAAGTCCTATAGTTCCATGTCCAGCATCTGGTGCAATGTGTGGCAAGATGTGAACTCCAAAGACCTTGGGTGGCTCTGCCCCTGTAGCACTCCCAGTGACTGTAGCTCCCATGTCTTCTCTCTTGAGCTGGCTTTGCTCACTCCCTGAAGTTTTCCTTAGATGATTCACATTTCTGGCTTCTCCAATCTTCTGGGGTCTCCACTGTGCCTTCAGCTTCACACTGACAGCTTCACAAACTGGCCTCTCAGAGCCACACTGCCAAGCCTCCCAGGTCTTCTGAAGTCTAGGTGGAAGCCTTCCTGATCTTACAACTTTTGCAGTCTGCATGCACATAAAGCTAGCAGTACATGAATGATGTAAAGATCTGTTGCCAGCTATAGCAGTAGCCAGGATTTCTTCTGTCTTGGCTGTGGGGGTTGAGGGCCTGGATTGCTGAGCACTGTAAACCCAAACCCTAGGAACAAATTATCTAGGTCATTCTGGAACATGGTGTTCTAGGGCTGTCTTCTCAAACAAAGTCTCCTCTCAAACAAACCTTTTCAACTTTGAAGCTGCAAAAGCTGAAGTACTACTGGTTCTTGTGATGTCTTCAGGCCATCTTTTCTATTGTCTTATTCCTTTTCAGCAACCAAGTTCTCCCCTGCTCCATCTGTAGTCTGCAACTTTATATGGAGCTTCCTTCCTGACTAAAATAAAACATTTTGAATAACTCTGCTGGGCTGTTTGCTCTTGATTCTCAAGGTGCAGCTGGCTAAAAGACCCCAACAGTAGCCGTGCCACTGCCTCAACATTAGACTCGCTTGAAATTTTTTCTACAAGATTGATTAGTCTGCTGCCCTTAATCTCAGTCTCATGAAAAATCTCTGGACATGAGCAAATTGCAGACAAATTTTTAACCAGAACGTAAATACATGATCTGGAGTCCAACTGCCAGTGGAGATCTTCTCCCCAATTAAAACCTCTTTAGCTTGGTAATCAACATTCTAGTCTTCTAGAATCTCCCATCAGGTTCGGCTTACACAATTCCAAGTCTGCTTTGTCAGTTGGCCTCTCCAAACTCTTCCCTTAAGCCAATTCCAAAGAGTTCTGAACCTTATGATCAGCTAGAGTCACAACAATGACCTCACTCCTGGTACCAAAATATGTCCTATTTTCTTGTTGCTGAGACAAAATACCCAACACCCAAAGTTAAAGGAGGAAAGGTTTAGTTCTACTAACATTTTTAGAGGTTTCAGTCCATAATCAGCTGTCCCCAAGGCAAGGTAGCACAGCAGAGGGCATCAAAAAGGAGAAACAGGCTATGGCAAGGCAGACAGGAGGCAGCAAAGCAGCAAGCAGCAGCCTGCCTTCCATCTTTTATCTCATCCATCCACTCCCAGGCTGGGACTTCTGTTTTCAGTAAATCCATTCAGTCACACCCAGAACTCCGCTGATTTCAATCAGTGAACTAATTTAGTACCACACACCCTTAATTCCAGTATCATACACCCTAGATCCAGCCAGCTCCAAAAAGCCCCACCTATGAATGCATGAGGCTTTGCTGGGACATCTAGATACAAGCCATAACTGTTACCCAGCCTTCCACTGTCTGTTTTTGGTTCCCCCGGACAGGTGCTGTCATGACCAGGGACTTGTCCACAAGGGGTATGTGTCCACGGGAGGCCAGTGGCCTGTGGCATGACATCTGACCAATCCTGCCTGGGGTGTGGGCCTGGGTAATCAGGAGCTCAGGGAGGATCTGCAGACCTGGGGCTGCCACCTTGTTAAAGCCTTGTCAGTGGCATCTGTGACAGCCAAGAGCGGGCCACTTTTACATGTGGCAGGTGGCTGACAACCACCCCCCCACATACCACATTGCCCACATATCTGCACCATAGCTCTTTGGAGTGGGAAGTATTTGTCACCATCACAGCTGCTGACCACACCACCAAAGGCATAGCTCTTTCAGCTCTGCCACTGAGGCCTGCTGCCCAAGCTCCCTGGCACACTAACCAGCATGGTAGCACTGCCTTCCAGAGGGACTCCAGAGGCCCCTGCAGATCCAACCAGAAGCCTTGGGCACGATGCAAGGTGCACATGGGCCAAGGTGCCTACAGCTCTGCTCACTCCCTGTGCAAACCGAGAACCACCCATGGACAGCACTGGGTCCACTGTGATGCAGCCTGGTGTTCCTTTCCTGTAGTCACAGAAATTCCTTTAGCTTTTTCAGGGAAAGTGCTCTGAAAACAAACCTGGCCTAGTAATTTTAATTTCTACTCTCTTTCAGTGTAGCTAGAATTTTTTAAAAGTCATGGGGGTTTGTGTATCCTGGATGTCCCACCAGGCATGTGTCATTTTGGGTTAGCTGAGTGCTTCTGCCACCCTCAGCCAAGTGCCCAGGGCAGCAGGGCAGCTGCGTCAGGCAAGCATGTTTGCTTCCTGGGGGCACAGCTTGTCAGTCCTGCCTTGGTGGAATGGGTGAGGGGAGGAGAAGGCTTGTGGCTTGTCTGCACCCCCATCCCCTCCCTTCCAGCTGCTGGGCAGTGGCTGCATCTCATGCCAGCACTGCCTGAGCTGGGCGGATTCAGTTCTCACAGATCCCCCCTCCTCCTTTTCACATTCCCAGACCTCAGTCTCCATCACTAGCCTTTTTGGAAAGGAATGTGCCCGGAGAGAAATGGCATGAATAGGTGTCTGTCTCTCTCCTCAGAGAGGAGCACAGGTCACAAAGATCCAGGCCCCAGGCCCTGGCCCTTCTCCAGGAGATGCCATCCTTGTCCCCTGAACCGTCTCTCCTCTGAGTTTCTAGTCTCATCCCTCTGAGTGCTGAGTCCTGGCTGCCTGTTTTGAGAGGGTTGTGCCTGCTCTCAAGGTCTGTGCACAACACATTCCCCGCCTCATATACTGTGGTGCACCATGACACCACCAGAAGCATCGGGATCTATTGGGGTCTACCCTTGTTATAGGCCACCTCCTTCATGGCTAGTGACACTCATCTGCCACCTGTCCAGGTCATCTGCTTCAAGAAACTGTCCTCTGACCTCCTGTCCTGCCAGGCAGAAGAAGCCCCCACGGTGCCCACCTAGCTAGGCCTGGGGCAGGCACATCTCTCAGTAATGCCCCAGCAGTTCCCATGCCCCACTGTCCCTGCAGCTTTGGACCTGCCTGGTCATTCTGGTATCCTTTGTTGGGTTCCAGGGGCATCCCGAGGCCCCTGCCCTGTGGGTCAGCTTGTTATGCTTGCTCCGCAGGGCCTGATGCACTCCAGCGGCCCTGTGGGCCGGCACCGGCAACTGGTCTTGGTTCTGGAGGGGGAGCTCTACCTCATCCCCTTTGCCCTCCTGAAGGGCAGCTCCTCCAACGAGTACCTGTATGAACGCTTCACCCTCATCGCCGTGCCTGCCATCCGCTCGCTTGGCCCATACTCCAAGGTAATGTGCAGAGCCCTGGGGCTGTCTCCCGGGGGAACTGAGACCTCAAGCCCTGGGCGCAGGGGGCCCCACAGGTCCTTGTTGGCCCCTTTGTTGAACTTGGTCGTTGGCAGGTTCACCTGGGGTCGGTTTCTGGCTCATGGCTTTTTGAAGATCTTAATTTTGACTGTCTTTGTAGCTGAATTGTATATTTTCTCATGAGCAGAAATATATCAAAGTAAAAGAAAGGATTCTCCAGTTCTATATTTTCATGGCTGGCTGTGAACCCCAGATGCGACGTGAGCTGGTCTTCCTTGGCACGTGCCACCCAGCGGCCAGCCGCCTCTTCACAGTGCTGCTGCAGAGCCAGAGGTGTCTGCCTGCAGAAAGCGTCTAGTTGGATGGCAACAGTAAACGACTGTTCGCCACCTCATCCAGTGACTTTGGAAGAGGCCCATTTCCCTACAGGCCTGGCATTTCTCTTACCTAGTTGAAGGTGGCACCAATCAGAGCTTCCAAAGTTACTTTGAAATAACTTGAAACTGGGTGTTTCACAAAATGTGCCAAGAGTTACTGTGAAGGAAAATTTTGAGCTTTGTTTGGGCTTTCTCCTGATTTTATAATTCAGTCACATTATTTAGCAGCATGTAAGGTGCAGTGATCCTCTTTTCAGTCCATAGAGCTTCTAATTTGGCCCATCTTCCCTAAGACTCACTCTCATCGTTTTAACAGTCCCTCTCTGAGCCCCTGGTCAGGAGCTGGTCAGTTCTCCTGTAGGACATCAAAAGGGGTCTGAACAGGAGAGCCAGGGTCATCTCATGCCTGTCCCTGCAGTGTCTCCTCCCCAGTCGTCTCAGGATGACCCACAGGAAGGGTCCCTTCTCCTGCCCTGCCCTTGTTATTCTCAAGAGCACATCACAGCAGGTGTGAATCTCTGTTAAGTCAGGCATCTGTGTCAAGAAGAGGTTGAAAAATTAGGGTGAATGAGGTTATTGGGAAACAGGTGCTTCTGAGACATCTGGCCACCCTTTCTAACGGTGACCCATCTGTGCACCCTCCCCTACAGAGTCACCTGAGGAAGAGCCCACCCACGTACTCCAGCTCTACGTCCATGGCAGCTGTCATCGGCAACCCCAAGCTCCCATCAGCAGTGATGGACAGGTGGCTGTGGGGCCCCATGCCATCGGCTGAGGAGGAGGCCTATATGGTGTCTGAGCTGCTGGGCTGCCAGCCTTTGGTGGGCAGTGTGGCCACCAAGGAGAGGGTCATGAGTGCCCTGACCCAGGCTGAGTGTGTCCACTTTGCCACCCATATCTCCTGGAAATTATCGGCCTTGGTCCTTACACCCAGTGTGGATGGCAACCCTTCCAGCAGCAAGAGCTCCTTCGGCCACCCCTACACAATACCTGAGTCCCTGCGGGTACAGGATGACGCCAGTGATGGCGAGAGCATCTCAGACTGCCCGCCTCTGCGGGAGCTGCTGCTCACAGCCGCTGACCTCCTGGACCTGCGACTACCCGTGAAGCTTGTGGTACTTGGCTCCTCCCAGGAGGCCAACAGCAGGGTCACCGCTGACGGTGTGGTGGCTCTGACACGGGCCTTCCTGGCTGCTGGTGCACAGTGTGTCCTTGTGTCTCTGTGGCCAATGCCAGTGGCAGCTTCCAAGATGTTCATCCACGCCTTCTACTCGTCCCTGCTGAATGGCCTGAAGGCCAGTGCTGCCCTGGGAGAGGCCATGAAGGTGGTGCAGAGCAGCAAGGCCTTCTCGCACCCCTCCAACTGGGCAGGTAGGATGCTACACAGCCTTGCAGGCGAGCCTTGGGGTCACACCCACAGCTCCCCACTTCATTCTGCAGGGGGAGGGTGGGGGAGGGGAGCCATGTGCCGACACCCTTACACTCGGCCAGATGGTGGTGCCTACTATGGTAGCAAGGCTGCTCTGAGGCCAGGGAGCAGCAGACATTTGCCATCAGAGTCTGAATACAGAACTGTGTCAGAAACTGAGTGGCCCATTTCATGGCACCCTCCTTTGAAACCCCATGTTGGTAGGAAGGGCCCTTGATTTGGCTGAGGATTAGGATGGTGATAGCTCTGCACTGTGGCTGTGTGATCTAAGATAGATTCCTTACCCTCTCTGAAGCTCAGTGGTACCACAACAAGATGTTGAGGGGCGCAGATGGTACCAGCCTGACTGCAGCAAGGAGGAGCTGTAAGCTATAGACTGAACTGTCTTGTGAAACACAAGGCACTGCAAGTTCTGGAAAACACACAGTGAGTGCTCAGTAGCTGCCCAGAGTGCTCGCAGGGCATCGGGGATGGAAGGAGAAGGTCCTGTAACATGTGCGGGCAGCAGGGGTGGAAGTTGACAGCTGGGGTGAAGAGCTGCTCTCAGCTCCATGCAGCCACCTGCCTTCCCCGGACTCCACATTGGAAATGTGCCCACTCCAGCCCTCAGCAGGCAGGAGACCCTCCTTTCCCAGCCATGGCCCCCCTGGCCTCTCATTGTCCACACAGTTCCTGGTCCTCCAGTCTACAACGTCCTGTAGCCCCAGGATGCTCTGGGACCAAGCAGAAGGCCAGCAATGGAAGAACATCAAAAATACTACTTTCAAGTAGTTATATTTTATTGCTTTAGTGGCAAATGCAATACCATTTGTGTACATATTTAAAAACTGGGAACAAAATGACCTTCACCGTAACTCTTCCTCTAAAATCTGGACAACATTGATACCATTTTCCAAAGCTGGGTAAGCCCAGAAAGGGAGCTACCACAGCACCAGACCCAGCCCCAAAACATGTGACTACAGGCCCTGGCCCTGGGTGCCAAGACCCTAGGTGCCCAGGCTGTGCTGCCCTTAGGCCCTGCTCTATTGTCAAGGTCCGACACAGTTACTGAGAAGAGGAAACACTGTTACACAGCACAGCCATAGCATTTTTCAAAAACTAGTAAAAAGCAAAGCAAAACAAAAAATTGTTTCCTCATACAGCTGAAAGTTGGTCTAGCAGGGTGTGTTTTGCTTACATTTGGTTGCTGTTTCACCAGCTTCCCACCCTGCTGTGGAAGTGGGCAGCTCAGAGGATCATGGCCCAGTCATGATGCTGAACTGCTGCTGCTCCCAGGAGATGAGGCAATCAGAGGTGGCCCCGTCACTGTTCTCATCACTTGACACCTGTTTTGTCCATGCTCCTGGCAGGCAGAAGGGGCTCAGGGTCCTACTGAGTCCCACACAATGTCCTGCAGATTTTTGGGGAGCATGGCCCCCTCTTTGTCTTCCCCAGGTGGTTACAGATGTGGTATTCTTGAGTCTCTGTTTAGTTTTATTGAGAGACAATATAGAAGTTTCAGTTTGGTTCTTGAGCTGATTTTTCAATAATGCTGCCCTCTTTATTTTTGTGGGGTTTGTCTTAGTCGTTTGCCTTATTGCTGAAAAGTACCCAACACCTGGGTGTTTTGGATGAAGAAGTTTATTTTGACTTACAGTTCAAAAGGTCCCGTCCATGTTTGGCAGGTTTAAGCAGAGAAACAGCATGGCAGAAGGACCTGGGCAGAGGAAAGCTACTCATGTGATAGTGGCCAGGAAGCAAAAGAGAAGAGAGAAGCCAGGGAGGGAGATGTGTCTTTTCAGGTCATGTCCCTAGTGGCCCATCTCTAACCAGGTCCCACAATCTAACAGCAAGTCAGCTGTAGCACCACATAACTCAGTCACCTTCAAAAAATCTTGCCTGAGTGTATGAAGCTCTTGGGAGACATCTACATCCAACCATAACATTCTGCCTCTGATCCCCAAGAAATTCATGTATATCTCTTTATGCAAAATGTGTTTAGTCCATCTCTAAGAGTTATCAAAGTCTTAACAGTTCAGCATTGTGGAAAAGTCTAATTCCAAAATCTCCCAAGAGTCAAGGCAAACTCCTGGCTGTAAGCCCCTGTAGAAATAGTTAAACACTGCCCATATATAATGGCACAGAGCAAGCATTTCCATTCTAAAAGGGAGAGATATGGGTTACCTTAGTCACATTTCCAGGTCGCATTACGTGACACCTGCATTGCAAAGGAGGAGAGGTTTATTTTGGCTCACGTTCTAAAAGTTTCAGTTGCTGCACCACCAGCAGCATGGTGGAAGGACCTGGGTGGAAGAAAGCTGCTCACCGCATGGCAGTTAGAAAGCAGAGAGTGAAAGGAGAAGCTGAGGGGGAGATATGCCTTTCCAGATCACACCCCTAGTGACCCGCCTCTTCCATCCAGGTTCCTCCTAACGTCACATTTAGCTATAGTGCCCCCATGATTCAGTCAGCTTACAAAAACCCCATATATGAGCACATGAGGCTTTGGGGAGATATCCAAATATAAACCATAACAGGGGGATAGAAAAGAATGAGACCAAAGCATAACTAAAACTCAACAGGGCAAACATCACATCCTCCATCTCCAGTACCTGGGGCAAAAATGTGAACTCCAAGGGGCTTCCCTACAGCATAGCCAGTTGCAACTTTCATGGCCTCTCTCAGAGTAGCTTTGATCACTGTCTGTGGCTTTGCTCAGATGTCCCATGTTCCTGACTTCTCCAACTTGCTGGGGTCTTCATTGCACTTTCTGGTTCACTGTCACACTTTCATGCGCTGCCCTTTCAGCAGCACACTGCTTGAAATCTGAGTGGCAGCTTCCATGACCCCACTACTCTTGCATTCTGCATGCCATAAAATCAGCACCACATGGATAGCAACAAAGTGTGCTGCCAGCTCAAACAGTAGTCAGGCCCCCTTGAATCATGGCTGCAGGGGCCTCCAAATTCCTTAATGGCCATGTACTGTAAACTGAATCCCAAGAAGTCGGTTATCTAGGTGGCCCATTTGGGGCAAAGTGCCTGGAAATGCTCTTCTCAAATGAAAACTTTATAGCTTTACACCCTTTACTCTGAGAAGTGAGGGGTCTTGCTGATTCTTGCAATGCCAAGTACTTGGCTTCTTTTTAATGGTAATCTTTTCAGCAAGCAAGCTGTCCTTGGTCAAAACTTTACAGACTCCACTTTAACAGAGCTTCATTCCTGGTGAAACTCAAAAATTTTTAAATGGGCTTTTTACTCCTGTTTCTCAGTGTGAATCTTGCTAAAAGCAAGCAGTACCCATGCTGTAGCCTGAACATTGGATTGCCTTGAAATTTCCTCTGCTAGATTAATTAATCTGCTGCCCCTAATCTCAGACATCCACAGTCTTCAGATATGAACAAAACATAGACAAATGTTTTACCACAGCATAATGCACATGATCTTGAGTCCAACTGCCAATAGAGTCTCCTTATTCTCACCTGAAACCTCCTGACCGTGGTCTTTACTGTCTGCATTTCTATCAGTATTTGGTCTTCTGAGCTCTAACCAGATTCTGTCATCAAGGTTGGCTCACAGCATTCTAGGCTTCTCTAGTCAGCATCTCCAAACCTTTCCAATCTCCTTCTGTGAACCAGTTCTAAATGTTTCTGAACCACATGGTCAGATAGAGTTACAACAATGACCTCACTGCTCCAGTACCAAAATCTGTTTTAGGTATATTCCTCATCACTGGAACAAAATACCTAACATCTGCAACTTAAGAGAGCAGAGGTTTATTTTTGCTCATGGTTCAGAACTTTCAGTCACACATTCTGAAGGCTTGAAGAAACCAAATGGCAGAAGGGCCTGGGAGAAGAAAAGCTGCTTACATCCTGGCAGCCAGGAAGCAGAAGAAGCTGGGGAGAGAGATGTGTCCTTCCAAGCCATGACTCCAGTGACTCACTTCTAAGCCGGCCTTACCTCTTAACAGCACCCCCGTAATTTAGTCACCTTCCAAAAGCCCCACCTCAGCACACGAGACTCTTGAGGGACATCTAGATCCAAAACATAACAGGGTTGAACCTAGAGCTTTGTGCATACTAGGGAAACACTCTGCCAATGAGCTATACCCCCTGCTCTGCCCTGTTAACTTGAGAAATGCTCATTCTCCTAGTAAACCCTTTCTGTACACGACAGGGGCAGGCCTCCTACAGGCTGTGTGGACAGGAGGGGTGCTGGTAGGGAACCGAAGGGCTGAGCACAGAGACAGGTAAGGATGCCTGTGCTCCTTGCTCCTTCCATACCCAGGCTTTGTTTGCTCGTTCTTAGAACTCAAGAACACCTCTTCCCTGGCTCCCTCATCTTCTAGTCCCCCTGCCTTGGGCATGTCCCTCCCCCCAAGGCCTTAGGACAGAGAGATGCAGAGGAATTTTAGGGAAAGCAAGGCAAGTCCTTCTTTGAGGGGTACCTCCCAAGCTCCTTTCACTGTAAATCTGCAGTCTTTACTTATGTGAACAGTGAGACATTACTGATTCCTAGAAGGAAAGAGACATAGGGTGCTATGGCAAGGTGGATGTCCTGCCTGGGCCAGGCTCTCCACTAAATTAACCTGAGCTTTGTGGCTGGAGGGCAGAGGTGTGTGGGGCCTCCAGCCACTACTGAGGTGGCACGTGCTCTCTACAGGGTTCCTTCTCATTGGAAGCGATGTAAAGCTGAACAGTCCCTCCTCACTCATTGGCCAGGCCCTCACAGAGATCCTACAGCACCCGGAACATGCACGGGATGCCCTGCGAGTGCTGCTTCACCTGGTAAGTGGCCGGTGGGCACTGTCCCTGGGGGCTGGAAAGACCAGTAAGAGCTGCTTGGAAATGAATTGGAAAGCGAAGGGCTGGGGTTTTGCAGCACTGGGACAGGGGGGGCAGTAGAACACAGTGGCTTTGGGTAAGTCACTAGCTCCTTGAGCTTAACTTGCCCATCTCGAAGGGAGTGATGAAACTAACATTTTAAGATCACTGTGAAGGTTAGAGAAAGTGTGAGGGCTGGCACACAGTAGGGCCCTAGTAGCTAACAGATATTTTGTTACCAGATGCCGTGGTTTTTCTCTCACATGCAGTTAGAAGTCTGATTATGTCCTTGGCCTGCCTCCGTATCTCCAGGGTCTAGGTGAGAGCACCCATGGAGTCCTGACCTCACCTAAACAGTGAAAAGTTGTCAGTTAGGCTAAGAAACAGTGACATAATCCCTGTCCCATCCTTCTACTTTGCTAAAAGAGTGGGTGGCAGTTTCTGCTCTTTTATAATTTTTTTTAATGGTAGCAGAGTTTATTTGAAAAAGTCAAAGCCAAAAATGAGGGAGAAACTGGCTCTGCAGAGCAAACTTCAGCTGAGGAAAAAGCAAGATAAAAGTACACCCTGGGAGGACACAGGGTGGATATCGTGAGGAAGGCTAGGATGGCCTCATTTACAGTGTTTAGTCTTTTAGAGTACTTGGGCAGCAGGACAAATCCTGACCTGGCCTGGCCTTTGTGGCATTTATGCATAGCCACACCATATCCAGGCAGGCCCCATAGTCACCTTGCAGGCCAGGAGCAGCATGCACCACGACCCTCTACATGCTCAAGAAGGAGGACCCCAAGAGGAGTCACATGCAGGGCCTGGGTTCCAGGCAGCCGGGTCCCCTGGTCCATGCAAACCCCTTGTCCCATGGGGAAGGCCTGAATAACTCCTCTGCACCCCGGGGGCAGGGGCCAGGCCTGGGTGGGGTGGCTCTCTGTGCACTTCTAACGACAGATAAATTATGTCCCTTTCTCAAGCTCAGTGTGCCTCAGAAGGAATTTTCTCAGACCTGACAGTAATTGGCGTATGGCAAGTGGGCCTGCCTTGGCCAAGCTACAAGTAGCTCTCAGGTCAGGCCCAGAGCATCCTACAGCCTTGCTAAAGGCAGATGTGTTCACAGGCCCGGAGGGTGTCGGGAGATGGCTGCACCGATGCCAGCCTGTGTCTGCCCTTTTCGTTGCTCAGCACTGGGGACCCTTCCCAGGTCCCCATCATCCCTTAAGTCCTCCCTCACTGCCACTGCCCTAGACTATTTTTCTTAGGTTTAAAAAAAAAGTGCCTTTACCTCCACAGGTGTTCTTCCCCCAGGCCAGGCCTCTCAGCTGCCCCACACTGTCTGGAGGTCCCTTAGGCACACGTGAGGGGTTTCTCTTCTTCTGTGGCTTCATCTCCTGGGGTAGATATGGAGGTCATGGTCAAGTTCACAAGCCCCTACCCTCTTCTTACTAACCTGGGTACTTTTTGACCCCAGTGGGCCCAAGGGCCTTCCAGCTCAGGAATGCCCACTTCCTACTGGCTGGTGTGAGTGGAGGTGCCCACTTCCTCTTGCCTGGGATGTCTGAGCCCCAGCATCTCAGTGGGTCACTCTGAGAAAAGCCTCAGGGCTTGTGACATCTTAGGACAGAGGTTTCTCCTGGAGAGGCCATGTGGGTCAGCCCATGAAAGGCCATGTGTCATGCTGCCAATATGCTCACTAGTGCAGAGTGAATGTGGTTACTAGGCAAGGTCCCCAGGTGTCAGACATCTGTGAGGCCTGGAAGACAGGAGGCCTCTTTATGCGGGGAAAGTCTGGGTGAGAGGTGTAGCACTAGAGCTCTGTAGAGGTGTAGAGGCCAGGCCAGGTGTAGGTGCAGGTACAGAGGCCAGAGGCCAGGCAGTGTGGGGAGTATGGGAAGAGGGTACTTCCTGCCAAGGTGGTGAGCACTGGTGGGCGGCAGAGGTGCTGTAGGCAGAGAAGGGGATGCCGAGGAGCCTGAAGTGTAGCCTATAGCGACAAAGCCATCCCCTGAGTTGGGCAGGGCCCTGTCCTCAGACTTGTTTCCAGGCAAGTTGCTTTAACGTCTGGAGCAGGACTCCTCCTGCTAGGAAAGGACAGGATCCTTCAGTACGCCCACACCTGCCATTGATGATGAGATCTTCCCGTAGCACCCTTCCCTTTGAGATGCTGAGGTGATGCACCCAGAGGATGTCCTTGGGCCTGTGTCAGCTTTACTCTTGGAGCTCTGTGTTCCATGCGACAAGGAGCCAGGCCTAGCCAAGTCTCTCACTCCTCTTTCCTTGCCAGGTGGAGAAATCCCTGCAGCGCATCCAGAGCGGGCAGCGCAATGCCATGTACACCTCGCAGCAGAGTGTGGAGAACAAAGTGGGCGGCATCCCCGGCTGGCAGGCCCTCCTCACTGCTGTGGGCTTCCGGCTGGATCCCCCCGCCAGCGGCCTGCCAGCAGCTGTCTTCTTCCCAACTTCTGACCCCGGCGACCGGCTCCAGCAGTGCAGCAGCACACTCCAGTCCCTGCTGGGTAGGCCGTGGGCATGGACCTGTGCAGGCCTGGGTATAGCCAGATGGCTGAGAATCTGGTGCACGGCAGGGGCAGAGTAGTGGGTGGCTGTGGTCCCTGCATTCAGAAAGCTAGGCCTCATAGCTAGGAGGAAGCAAGTGTCCTGAGAAGCGACAGGGAGCTCCAGCCCCAGCCTCCTATTGCTGACCTGGGGCAGACATGTGCTCTGCACCTGGTCTTCCGGTCTGCATGGTGAGGCATCTATGCTGGGCAGGCGCTGTTCCTGCTCTGCCCTTTCCCGGGGTGATGTGAGGCAGTGCTGAGCAAACACCAATTGCAATTGAAATCCTTGTGGGCAACAAGGATTTTGACAAAGCTGCTCAGCTGCCAGGGTGAAGCAGGGGACACATGCTCGGGGCGCCCCTTGGTGCTTGACCTAGCGGTGATGGCCTGAGCACCCGAGGGAGTCCCAGGACTGTGCACACCCAGGAGACTGTGGCAGGGCCTGGCCTCGCCCCGTCCTCTGCTGGGGCCCAGTCTCCCATGTGCCACATGGATGCACAAGTGATGCTGGGCCAGGCTTCTGACAAAAAAATGCCACCAACGCTGAGCATTTGGGCTTTTCCCTCGGAAGGTGGCAGAAATGTGGGTGCAGAGCTCCCTCTGAATAACTTCCATCCTTGTCTTGGGTTAGGTCTACCCAACCCTGCCCTTCAGGCCCTGTGCAAACTCATCACTGCTTCTGAGACAGGCGAGCAGCTCATCAGCCGGGTAAGTAGAGCCCAGAGAGCAGAGCCCAGGCCTGTGGGCCGTGTGGGGCTAGGAAGACAAAGTGTGCAATGGCCCTAGATAGGACTTGCAAGTAATGTGGGTGTGCTGTCCATCAGTCGGTATGATTAGGAGAAAAGGGTGAGGGCTGTGAGGAAGGGAACCGCTTTCCCTGGTATGAACTGGGCCTGCGTGACAGGCTCTTGTCCTTCTGGGCAGTCTGCTCTAGGGACATGGAGGGCCTTTAGAGGATGCCTACAGGGCCCTGTCACCTGCAGTGCAGGCATTTCCTGGATTGTCCATTCAGTGCTGTCCTGCACCCTGTCATCCCACCCGACTTCTTCAGCCCACTGACAAGGATCTCAGCCACCATCCCTAAGTTGCAGGCGTTCAACCACTCTGCCATGATGGCTGCAGAGCCTCTAGTATTTATTCTCTGATGCAAACGTTCTGTGCTAAAACTCAGGAGCTACTGGGGGGCAGGGAGCCACTGAGGCACAGTAGTGAGCAGGCAGCTCTGCTGAGCACCTTGTGAAGATGTGCTTTTTATAAGGGAATGTGTGTCTCACGTGGGACTGTGGAGGATTCTGCCCCTTAGCATCTTGCAGGCCCTTGCCAACTCGGCCCTGGAACTTCTCTGTACCCGCTGACCTTCCTGCTGGCTGGCAAGAGTCTGTGCTAAGGCCCAGGGAGCAGTCATGTGGGGGTGGTAGAGCAACCCTGCAAGAGCGCAGGACATTTCTTCTGGTGGTGGTGCAGTGTGATTGCTTGAAAATAGCGCACACTGTGGTGAGGCCTGTCAACAAATTCCCGTGTGGGTGACACTGCTGGGAGGGGGTGAGGTGGGGGGTGAGGGTACCCTCCTGCCGGGGGTGATTTCTGTCCAGGGTTCGGAACCACCCTGTGCCTACTCCCTTTCTTGGTTCCTGCTCATTTTGTACTGTTACATCCACTTGTTGAATAGCACCAGGAAGACACTTCCAGAACGTTGTTTATTAAAACGCCTACAACCCAGGAGGCCTAGAAGGCTGTGTTCTATTAAAAAAACAAACCTAGAATTATACTATTACATTTACAGGGTAAGGCTGAGAGGCCCAAAAAGCCAGTTGTTTAAATTTCTTGCTTTCAGTGGGAGCACACGGTGTCAGGCTGAAGCACTGTGGAGCTCCAAGGACAAGTCCTGGGGCTCTCCCATGGAGTCACTCGGGAACTATAGCTGTCCCATGCCCCTGCCCTCTTGAGCTGCCCCTGGGAAGGTAGGGTAGGGCCGAGCCACCCCTGCCCCTGCACCCTGACTTGCCTGGCCTGGGTGGCTGCTCGTCTCCTGTGTGTCCGTCCGCTGCCTCTCGCTCTCTCCTGGTCCGAGCCGGCCAGTGCGGTGCTTCCTAAGGCAGCAATCAGCTCGTGTGCGTAACAGCTGTGCTTGAGTCTAAATTCTCTTCTTTCTCTCTCTTTTTCTTTCTTTTTCTTATAATCTGCTGGCCGAAGGCTGTTAAAAATATGGTGGGAATGGTGAGTACAACTTTAAGTAGCAACCGCTGTCAGGTGAGCCCCTCTACCCGCCCACCCCGAGTCCCCCGGCAGCTCTGAGCTCGCTATGCACTTGGCGCTGTCTGGCAGAGCCCAGTGGGCTGTGGAGCTCCGGGTTGGTGGCTCAGTGCCACTGGCTCAGGGGCCTGTCCCCTCGTCTGCTCTGGCTCCCCTTTCCTATTCAACCTCCTGTGTCCTTGGTTTGGCCTTTGAAGTTCCACTAGAAGAACAGGGACAGAAACCAGTAATCGGGAGACAGGAAGAACCTGCAGGAAGACCCCTGGGTAGAGCTCATAGATTGGGGTCTGGGCCATGGAGACACCTGAGCAGGTCCCCTGGGCTCATCCTTGAGTGCTTGGGCTCCAAGTGTAGTTGGTATTGGATTCCTCTTTACCATGTACCTCAGGCTCCTAAAGATGACTTCCACATGATACATTAGTGAAGAGAGGGGAAGTGATCGGTGTTCTTCCTCCTCCTTGGCCCTCCTCTGTGCTCAAGGAAAGACACAAGGCTGGCAGCAGAGCCCGGGCCCCAGGAGCCCGCCCAGCCTTAGCTGTCCGTGGCCTCCCCACAGAGAGGACAGCAGGTATGATGGCACTTAAAGAAGAATTCCAAACGCTATGCACATGGAAGGTGAGAGGGTCATTAGTGATGGCAGTGACAGGTGACGTAAAGGTTACTTGGGGCTGAGTCCCAAGGCGGCCAGCTGCTCACGTCTGTCCTCCCTCCTCAGCTCCACCAGGTGCTGGTCCAGCTGCAGGCTGGCGAGAAGGAGCAGGACTTCACCTCGGCTCCCATTCAGGTCTCCATCAGCGTCCAGTTGTGGCGGCTCCCAGGGTGCCACGAGTTCCTGGCGGCTCTCGGTAGGACACAGCATCCTTGAGATGATGGATTCCTTATTTCCATTTTCCACTGAAACCTGTTTTCTATTGGCTTTGTTGGGTAAAGTTGGTAGATGCTTGTGGATCTTGTCTCAGTGTTTCCTTACTATATTGAAAATAGTTCAGTCAAAGATTCCGGTGCTTCAGTATGATTCCCAAGTGGCCCTCAGATTTTTCCCACTTCCTTACGTCATGATGTCCCCTTTCACATCTGAACACCTCATCTAACGAGGGACCTGCTGGATTCCAGGACTGCCAGAGGTCAAGCCATGATTCGCAGCTGAAGAAAGCTTATAATTGCAGTTGGGAAACAACAGTTTCAGTTACTGGCCCCGTCACTGGCTCTGGGAAGCAGTACTATTGACAATGCTGTGATGTGGCTACGGGCACCTAGGGCTGCCCACAGTAGGTCCTTGCTCCGTCCAGGAAGCTTACTGTCCCTTTTCCACCACTTGTAAAATGGCTGACCAGCTCCTAAGACGATCGTAATTTTACTTATAACAGATGTGCTGTTGATAAAACGCCCCACAAGAGGCCATTAAGTGCCTGGAGACTTCTTGAGAGTGACCTCACAGCTGTCTCTTGAATACCTGGCAGTGTTCTAGGTGATGACCAAAACACTTCTGAAAAATACCCGCTGCTAGTCTGCGTTGTAGCAGAAGCAGACAGACCTGATCAGTGCCATACCCCTGGGCAGCTCTTTAGAAGGCAAAGGAGCCCAGCTCATGACCGGCTGGAGGAGGGGAGGAGCCAGGCCTGAGAGCCCTGGATGTGGATGAGGGAAGAGCCAGGCCTAAGAACCAGCCCAGCCCCGGAGTGGTGCGGGGTTGGGTGAGACGGGGCAGCTGGGCGTGCGGGTTCTAACCTGAGAGAGGGAGACAGCCTCTGACGATGGCAGTCTGACTTCGCTGTCATGAGGACTGCCCATTAGACACACAAGGCAGCGATTCCTTAACAAGAATCTTTCTTTCCACTCACAGACTCAGGTTCTCAGTACCAGGCCATCTTTTCTCACCTATGTTTAGATAACCTTGCCCAGCCCACTTCCTCTTACATCTGGAGGAAAGAAGCCCTGAGTAGCTATATCCTTGTTTTTTACCTCCTCCTCCTTTCTCTTCCTCCTCCTCCTCTTTTCTGCCTCCTCCTCTTCTCCTTCTCCTTGTCCTTCTCCTTCCTCTTCCTTCTCCCCCTACCTCTCCTCCTTTCTCTTCCTCTTCTCCTCCTCCTCTTCCTTTTTCTTCCGTGTGGATTTAAGCATCTTCCTGGTATAAACAAGGCAAATCCAGTAAATTCACAACTAAATAAATATAGTCAGTAACAAATGGAGGCCGTGAGACAGGCCAGGTCCATGCCCATGAAGCTTCTCTTTTATGACAGCCTTTGGCCAGCCTTGGGGCCGCGACACACGTTTGCCAGCCCAAGATGAGGCTCTGCCTTTCTTACAGAGGAGGAGCTCCCTGTCTCCCGCAGCGCCTGACTCTCCCTTGGGTGTGGCGGGACTGTGAGGGAGGCAGTCCTCCACTCCGAACTCCGTGCTTCCGATGCCCTTTGCCTGCTGTATCTCAGGAACAGTCCAGTGAGGAACACAAGAAGTCCCAACGCTGGCTTCCTGTGAGCCGGGGCTGTGGCAGTCAGTGTGCACGGCGCACAGTTGTTAACTCCTGGGACTCACAGTAGGGGAGAAGAGCCGTGTGCTGTGAGCTCTGCAGCCCCAAGACGTGCCCTTCCTGTCCTCAGCTAGGCCACAGCAGCCAGCCCAGTGCACTGTTAGGCTGTCTGTGGTGTAGACAGCCCAGTTCTAGGGCAGCAGCCAATTCAGATTATCCTAGTAAAAGTTTCCAACAGAAATATTACATTTACATAATTAGTTAGTGGTTTTTAAGTGATGGATTATCTGAGAACTTCTTGTTGCTTTCAAAGCTTGTTTATTTTCCAGTTCAGGGAGGAAAATGGCCCAAAGTAATCACAGTGCCCAGTGGCTCTTGCTGTAAATCTCACTCCCAAGGGAACAGCAATTTTGGAGGCCTTGAATCAGAATAAAAAGGCGAGGGCAAGATCCCCCCGTGGCACCCGTGCTCAGGAGCTCAGTCATGAAACAACAGTAGTGTTATGTATTAGAGGTCCCTGTTACTCTAAGACTGCAAGATCACAGGACAGAGCTCAGCACCCTGAGAGACCAGCGCCAGGTCTTTTGTATGGCTTCAGGGAGAGCTCAGTGAGCTGAGCAGGCCAAGGGAAGACTTTGCATGCTGAAGACTCTAACCCCTGAGGCTTGCGTGGTGGTATACTCAGGAGCCACAGCATTTGCGTTTGGCTTCTTCCCAAGGGGAGATAACTTATTGGCTGCCTCTATAATGTCTTTTTGTTGTTTTATTTTTTTGTTGTTGTTTTGTTTTTGGTGTTTTGTTCTGTTTTGTTTTTGAGACAGGGTCTTGCTATGTTAAGACCAGACTGGCCCTGAACATCCTGGTCTTAAGCAATCCTCCTGCCTCAGCCTCTCAGGTAGCTGGGACTGCAGGCATACCACCTGCCTAGCTCTGATGTCTCTTAAAATTGTATAACCATGGTATCAATAGCTCCTTACGCAGCCTCCTGCTCAGACAGCCCTCCACCTTTTGTTGTGCCTGCTGTGAGTCTCCTTAGAGCCATGAGAGTCAGGGAGCAGCACCCCTGGGCTTGGCAGAGGCAGGGAGGTCCCTGTGGGCTTGTTCCGCCCAATGAGCAGATCCTCTGTGGCCAGCAGGAGCTCACTTTCAGAGCAGGTAGCACAGACACAGAACATGTAGGTGATCATGTCCTGTGCTTGAGAAATCACTACCTTTCCACACACCAGCTTTGTGTACTGGGCTCACTGCTGAATGGAGCAGCCAGGTTTCATCCTAGGCAGTTGGTGAGCAGACTGTCCTTCTGTTGACAGATAAGGAAGCCAGTTGGTAATGAACTTATTAAGTTGGCCCTCAGCTCTCAAGGACCTGGGTCAGGGCAACACCGCCGCGAGAGCTGCGCAGAGAGCCAGGCAGTGGTACCTCATGCAGCAGGTGGGGCTCTGCTGGGCAAAGCAGCCTGAAAGCCCCAGTGCTGAGCTCTTGTGGTTGGGCCTGCAGGCAGCCTGGGATTGCTCACGGAGCCCACCGCTCTGGCCACATTCAGCATATGGACACGGAAGCAGATGTGTCTGTCCTTTCTTTCTCTAGGTTTTGATCTCTGTGAAGTGGGGCAGGAGGAAGTTATCCTGAAAACTGGGAAACAAGCAAGTCGGCGCACCATGCACTTTGCGCTCCAGTCCCTTCTGTCTCTCTTCGGTAAGAGCCTCTCCTCCATCCAGCCCCTGGGCTCCCAACCCTGTCCTGGGAGGCGGGTGATCAGACTTGATGTAGTATTAGAGACTGTTGAAGAGCAGTAAACAAAAGCTCCTAGCTCTCCCCGAACTTACAGTCTTGGGGTGACTGAAAATGCAAGCAATAGGCTGGGAGTCGGGGGAGGGTGAACAGGTGAGAGGAAAGCAGTGGCGCCGACAGGGAGTGGGGAGAGAACGTGCCTCTCCCTCTGGGAGCTGAGAGGGTGCGTGAGGCCAGGCAGGAGCAGGGGCCACCTTACTCGGCTGCTCCCCTGAGTCTGAGGTCCCGGAAGAGGCCAGCGTGGAGATGTGCACAGAAGCACTCAGGCTCCCTGTAGGTCACAGGGGAAGAGGAGTGTGTCCCATCGGTCACAAAGATAAGGGTGACTCGAGTAGGAAAGTCACTGAGGGTGGGCTGCCCCACCGCAGAGCTGAGCAGCGAACCTGAGCTGAGAGCATGGGTGAAAGCCCGGTGGAGTGGTTGAGCAGGTGGGAGGAGAGGCAGTTGGGAGAGCAGCAAGTGTAGCCAATGCCCGAGGGTGTCTGCTGGAAGGAAGAGCAGGTGGCTGGGGCCGAGAGGTGAGAAGCCTGGGCTTCAAGGTGACAGACACCAGAACTTGCTCCCAGGCCCTGGTCATGCTGGAAGGCAGACGTGGGTCCCTCTGCTGCCCTGTGTGACAGGCAGCAGTGTGGAGATGGCCATGGGAGTGAAGGTCTGAGCTGTGTGGCTGAGCTTCCGCAGGGTGCTTTTGTCTATAAGATTTACTTTTTTTTCCAATTGGACCATATTTGCAGGATTGTAAGTTGTAGATGCGTTGTACTTGCAAATTCTTCACTAGCTTCTGTGCAAATAAAGATGTTTGTGACTATGAAAGGAAAAATCAAGACTATATAAAATTCTCACTGCTTTGTGCTTAGATTCCACGGAGCTCCCCAAGCGCCTCAGCCTGGACAGCTCGTCCTCCCTGGAATCTCTGGCCTCAGCCCAGTCTGTCTCCAATGCTCTGCCCCTTGGGTACCAGCATCCACCCTTTTCACCCACCGGGGCCGAAAGCATTGCCTCAGATGCCATCTCTGTGTACAGTCTGAGCTCCATCGCCTCCTCCATGAGCTTCGTCTCCAAGCCCGAGGTGGGGTCAGAAGCTGGGGGCCCCAGAGGACGGCAGGACTACGACAGGCCCAAGAACACCTACCCGCAGCGATCTACCCTGCCTCGGAGCCAGCTGTCCCCACAGAGCCGTCCTGTTGACAGCAAAGAAGAGGAGGAATATGAGGGCTTCTCCATCATCAGCACAGAGCCCCTGGCAGCCTACCAGGAGGGCAAAACGACGCGCTTCTCCCCAGACCACAGGCAGCCCCGCGCTGGGGCGGCTGCAGGTGTGAAGGTTTCGGTCAGTTCTAAGGGCAGCGTGAGCACTCCAAATTCCCCAGTGAAGATGACTCTGATCCCCAGCCCAAACTCGCCCTTCCAAAAGGTGGGCAAGCTAGCAAGTTCAGACACGGGTGAGTCGGACCAGTCCAGCACCGAGACAGACAGCACAGTGAAGTCACAAGAAGAAAGCAACCCAAAGCTAGATCCCCAGGAGCTGGCCCAGAAAATCCTAGAGGAGACGCAAAGTCACCTTATCGCAGTGGAGCGTCTCCAGAGGAGTGGCAGTCAGGCGGGCAAGAGTCACAATCGGGAAGATGGTGTGTCAGTGCCAAATAACAGTGCCGCTGTCTTCAGGGCGTCAGAAACAAGCGCTTTCAGCAGGCCTGTGCTATCCCATCAGAAGAGCCAGCCATCCCCCGTCACTGTCAAACCAAAGCCCCCAGCCAGGAGCTCATCCCTGCCCAAGGTGAGCTCTGGGTACAGCAGCCCTACCACTTCGGAGGCGTCCCTCAAAGACAGCCCAAGCCAGCACAGTGGCCACCCGTCCCCTAGCTGTGACTCCCAGGCCTCCTTGTCTGATCAGCCGCTCTTTAAACTGAAGTACCCCAGCTCTCCTTACAGCGCGCACATTTCCAAGTCACCACGGAATATGTCTCCAAGCTCAGGCCACCAATCCCCCGCTGGAAGTGCCCCATCCCCTGCGCTCTCCTACTCCTCAGCAGGTTCTGCACGCTCGAGTCCGGCTGATGCTCCTGACCTAGACAAGCTGAAGCTGGCAGCCATCGACGAGAAGGTGCAGGCCGTGCACAACCTGAAGATGTTCTGGCAGAACGCAGCCCCACATTCCACAGGTCCTGTGAAACCAGCTCGTGGGCCGCCGGGAACCATGACCTCCAAGAGAGATGTGCTCAGCCTGCTAAACCTGTCTCCTCGGCACAACAAGAAGGAGGAAGAGGCAGATAAGCTGGAACTTCAGGAGCTGTCTCTGCAGCGGCGAGACGAGGCAGTCCCCAGAGCCCCTCCCAACGGCCACTGGCGCACCGAGACTACAGCGCTGGGCCCGCTGCTGCCCGCTGGCCCCCTCGCCCCGGCGCCCGAACGCCCTCTAAGACTCCCTTCTGCTAATGGCTACAAGTTCCTCTCCCCAGGAAGGTTTTTCCCTTCTTCCAAATGCTAAAGTATCTTTCTGCCCACTGACGCAGAGCGCAGCAGCACAGACAGGGTCCTGAGGTCCCTCGGGCTGTCCCCTTGCCTAGAGCAGTCACCCCACGCAGCCACCAGCACCACCTCACCAGGGTGGGCTCTCTGGGTGAGGGGCTGTCCCATACCCACAGCCACCATGTGCCCACACGGGGCTCCTCTGGGCCAGATTCACCCAAAGCCAGGACTTCTGTGGGGTCGGTACAGGAGGCTCATGGCATTTTCTACACTCTTCACCAAATGTTTACCTTGAACTCCCTGTTTCTCATCTTTGATGTGATTCTTCAACAGGATTTTGTACACAGATGGTCATGGTTCTGGGATGGGAGAGGAAAGGGAGCACATATTTTGCTAAGAGGTCTGTATGTAGTACCTTTTATACACAGAAGTACAAATAGAGCTTTTCTAAGGCTTTCAGGTGCTGGTCGGGGGTGGGATATAGAAAATTTAAGTTGAATTCTACATGCAAATGTTATATTAGCCAAAAACAGAATAATGGTTTTGAAAATGCCAGTGATTACTAATTAAATGGTAGCAGTTTTGGTCTCATGATATTGTGACATCCCAGTGACAATGCAATAACACACACTGAAACAGTGCTTCCAGCCTGAACTGCTCTGATCCATCAAGCTCTGGGCCCTTCTATCAGCCAAACTTGAATTTTCCTAAGAAGTGTGTGTAACTCTTATCCAGGCATTTTAGAACTATGCAATTGCGATTTAAAATGCAACTTTGTGCTTTTAAAACATTACTGACCTTTTTTGTACATGGATAAGCAACTTGGTTTTATTATCAATAGTACTTTGCATTTATAGCCATTATTTTTAAAAAGCTCAGAAAGTTTTTTAAAATATCAAATTTTGAATAGTCAGACACCATAAGCAATTATCAAGCTGTGGGGGGAGTTGAAATTATTCAGTTTGCTTATGAAGGAAAAAATATTTTAAAAAATTTAAAAATTAAAAAAAAAAAACCAATCCTCTGGCTAACTAGATTGAACCAGAACCTCGCCACCTATCTCCCATTCCCTTTATTAGCTGCTTAACTGTATCCTCGTCTCCCAACTCCTGCAAACCTCTTCCATCTCACTCCGTTGCCAGGTTCCCATGATCCAGGACCTGTCCCTGAGCAAGCTGCCTCAGCCGCTGCAGAAGACTCCTGTCTGTACCCTAAGGAGTAGGGCCCCTTTGGCTGACATATACACCCAACGTAGCGCTAAACAGAGAAATCGATACGAGCCATAGAAAATGAAGGTGGGCTTTTCCTCCAGCTGTGATGGTGTACGTAGGGACCAGCTTGGACCAGACAAGGGAAAAGTTTAGGTAGGGGTAACCATTAATTTATTTAAAAGAAAGAAATGAAATGTTAAAAATCATTAGTACTAAGTTGAGTTGGAGAACTCGTTCTCCAGCTACACTTCATTCTCTCATTCTGCATTCTCACTGTGAGGGTGTGTCATGTAAGGGTGCACAACCACCTGGCCCAGGATATCAGCAGCATGCGGAGGGGACGTAAGGGCCTGGCAGGAGGGACATGAGCATCAAGACCTCCCAGATGCAGTTTGAACCTTGGGTGGGTTCCACTTTGTAAGCATACATTGCCCACTTCACCTGTTCCTTAATATACTCTAGTGAAGAAAGGATAATATTTAACGAGTTCACATTATTCTTGTGAGCTACATCATAGAGGGTTTTGCATTTATCCCAACAACCACGTTCACAGACACAAACAATAAGAATGGCCCATTCTAACCCTGACCCCAACACTGGAAGAGAAGTACTTTATAAAGCATTAAGCAATTTTGAAGATGTCTTCATGTTAGGGAAAAATAGTCATGAAAGTACCAGTGTAGCAAAGGAAAGCCAAATTTATAGCACTGTGCATTTAGATAATGAAATCAGGTCCGCAACAACAAAGAATACACCTCAAAGCAAACGTCTAACCCACATATGGACGGCTGGGTGTCCCCTCCTCAGCACATCTCCCCAAGTGCCCAAGAACCTCTTTCCCAAGTGCCCAGGAGCCCCATAGGGAAGCCCCAGCTCTGCGCCCCATCTGTGGGCACTGCCTCATTTGCCCACCGCTAGCAAATCCCTCCACCCCAGCCCACTTCCTGTGGTTATCAAGCCAGCTAGGAAGACTTGTGAACTGACCTGGCTTTCGTCCCAAGTACATCATTGTTTTAGGTTTCATCGTCACAATCCAAACGGAAATTTTGCCATTGTCCTAGACATAAGTTCCAGTGAAGGAAAAACAAAGTTGATAAAATAATGTGATCAATCTAAAGATCACCAGAATCATGGTTTCTTTATGTTTACTGTCTATCCGTCTTGGTGTTTCTGTAAGAGTGAAATGTATATAAAAATCCTAAAATCAAAGTGAGTGTTTCAGGCTACACTGAAAAAAATTATGCACTTAAAATTTTGTGAGGTTGTATAATTCACACCGATTTCTTTGTACAGATCAGGGCTTGGCAACTATGATCCATATGCTAAATCTGGTAAGCCATCTGATTTTTATGGCCATAAGTTTAGATTTTACCCTTTTAAATGACTATGGAAGTACCTACATAATAGTCTTGATTTTGCCTCTTCACCCACAAAACCTAAAGTAATGAAGTATAAACCTTTTTTTTTTTCTTTTTGGTGGTACTGAGGATGGAGCCCAGGACCTCATGCATGTTAGATGTGTGCTCTATCATTCAGCTACATCCCCAGCCCTTTATAGTTTCTATTTTGAGAAGGGGCCTCACTAAATTGCCCAGGCTAGCCTCGAACTTGAGATCCTCCTGCCTTAGCCTCCGAGTAGCTGGGATCTCAATGGCATGCCATCGTACCTGGCTAACACCTGGCCTTTTAGGAGAAAGTTTGCCAACTCCTGGTATAGATGACAGGCCGGACAGTTGGAATAATGTTTTGTTTCTGCAACCCAGGACAAATGAGTGTCAGGAAGTAGATTAAGACTGTTGGGTATGATGGGACCCTGAGCACAGAAGGGCCACGTGGACCAGAGCAGATAACATTAGTTTAGCCACGCTAACTCTCCCTCTCGTAGGAAGAGTAAGGAGTGTGGATAAAATTTACAAAAAATGGTTTGTTTTTGTTTTTGTCTTTTGCTTTCCATTTGCAGATAGCATGGAATCTCTTTAGTTTTAGCTCAGGAAACTGGAAAGCCCTGCCCTACAGTATTTCCACCAGATGCCAACAAATACACTGAAGATAAGCAATAAAATCTTCCTTTTTTAGGAACCTTGGCAGGACTGCAAGGCAAGATTGTAGACGATCTTGACTCTCTTTAGTGAATTTCAGACTGCTTTGATGTTTTTGACCAAGTCAAAGTACCATGGGAAAACTAGCCACTAACACTTACAAGTGAATCCACTTTTGTGTGCAGAAAATAAATTAGTTTTTACCTCCAACACATTTTTTAAAAGTCCACAGCCCACATGGTCCTGACCCTGCTATCGTCTGCCCAGAGAGCTTCCAGTGGACAAGCATAGCACATTCCCTGTCTGCCCTGTAGCTCTGCTAGTTTGGGTCCAAGCTGGACAAATATGCAATAATCTGGTTTGCTTTAGTAAGTAGGCAGAAGGTAAGATTGTATAATTTCCATCACATATTGTGTTTTATCTGAACCCACTGTACATGTGGTTTGTGAAGCAGGCCCTCGTCTGTGTCAGACCCCTCGGCGATATTCTGTCAGCACCCGGCCCTTCTCCTGCCTCGGCCTCCTGCCCCACGTGCCACTCCCGCTCTTCAATGCAGTGTTAGCCATCTTTGGCCTACGTGGACTGTTTTTGTAAATTACACAGTTTCCAGACGGCATTAAACTTTTTATATTACAAGATTTGCCATGTAAAAAGAACTTCATATTTTTATTGAGATTGCTAAGGCACTTGGCCTTCTTCCTTTGTGATTTCAGTGTCTATTAAAGCATGAGCTCCCTTGGTTTTAAATGCTGCCTGTGCATCTCTCTCTGTACACATCCTCTCTTTCTAGGCCTCTTCAGCTCTGCGGAGCGGTGGAGCTGGTGACGGAGTACATGCTCCTGCTTGGTGCGCTGCAACCTCACGGGTGCCCCGGGGGAGGGCACGTGGGGGAGCCACCTGGGGCCAGGCATGGGATGGGGGTATTGTGTGGATGTCTGACTGCCCCCACTGTTCTATAACCACACTTGGAGGACCAGAACATTCTACAGTTAAGTCAATGTTCAGACAAAGAAAAACAGTTCGACCTCATCTGACCCCCACATCCAAGGGTGCTTCCAAAGGGAAGGGGAAAACAATCCTACAGGTAAAAGTCTAAGAAGCGTGACAGATAGTGAACAAAGAATGAGATAAATGTTAATAAAACAGCATAAAACAGTGACATCTCTTCCAGTGGACAACAATAAAAAAATGCTAGATAGTACCATGTAAAACAGGTAGGGGTTTAAATGTAAGTTTGGGTACGGAAGAAACAGACTACATTCAGAATAAAGATACATGATGACACACAAAGAAGTAGAGCTTATACTTCTCATGAGTGGGGAAGCAATACACTAATTTTCATAAACCCGGGATCTGAAGGAACAGAAAAAGAACACAACACAACAAAAAGCAGGACAAGTATAAAGTAAGATAAAAATAAAGCAGTGGTAAGTGTAAGTGAACTGACGAAAAGATTGACAGAGGATATGCCATTTTCTCTTTGGAAATGCTATTTAGAAAAAAAACACACCAACAGATAAGGACCTCAAATATTTATTAATGAATGAAAGTATGGGCAAAATAAAAAAGTGAAAGGCACTAGTGAAACAGAAAAGATCTATTTCTAATGAGGAACTTAGCAAAAAGGCATAACTATAAATTTGTACGCAACTAATTTTACAGCCTCAAAATTCATAAAAGAAAAACTGTCAGATGTGTGTTTGGAAAAATATATTATCATGAAGGGAATAAATATTTTAACCTGCTACTCAATAACTGATAGGCCAAACAGACAAAAAAAATTAATAAGTATGTGGTACATCTAAGCAATTCAGCAAATAAGCTTCTGAGACAGTGTTAAGAGAAACCTAGTTTCTGATTATGAATCGATATTCTTCATGTGCACGTATGGCATGTTTTATGAAAACAGGACACATAATCAGTCTCAACAAATAGCAGTGACTCTTACAAAATAATCACAATGTGATATCAGTAAGTTAGGAAGATAACTAAAAAGTTTCTAATCAGCTATTTAAAAGTGCACTAAATACCATATGATCCATGGAAAAACTCACCACAGAAGTGAAAAAATACTACATATCAAGACCAGTGGAGGCCTCCACATCCATCCTGGGAATTTTTGGTTTACTTTTACTCACAGCAGAGGTGTATCTTCTCTGTTCTATGCAAGCCTGCAAGTTCACCCACTTTCTCCCACAAAATAAAACATGCTTATTTTAATTTCTGTTTATGTTTACTTTCAGGAAACTTATTAACTATAATCATCCCTTAGTATCTGTGGAGACTGTACAGATATACCTACAGTATAATATATATATATATATGTTATATATAAAAAGTGGCTGCCCTTTGTCTTTTTTGCATTATATTGGAGGTGGGTGAGGGGCAGCTACCTTGGTTTTGAGCCCCTGGCTTGCCCTGCTCTGCCTGTCTGCCTTAATTGCTTGATTCTTGTTATTTGCTTTCTCCAGTGAAGCTTTAACTTTTCTAGCCATGATGAGCCAGAAAGCCCAGTGAAGACTTTCCCTATTGTTATGGTTTGTGCCTGGATATCCCCACAAAGCCTGGGGTGGGTAGGCCTTTTGGAGGTGGTTGAATCTAGAGTTTGTGATTGGTTCCTTGTCTAGCACTGGGCTTGGCGACATGAGTGCTACACCCGCCCTAGGGTGGGTAGCCTGCATACAATGTAAGGAACAGAGAAGAGGCTTGCTTCCCCCTTTTGCTCTTGCTGCTTTTGCTGTCTTTGGCCGCCATGGACAGTTGCCCCTTTGCCATGTGCCTCCCTGCCTTGGAGCCAGCTGACTGAAGACTGAAACCTCCACAAACTGTGAGCTAAATAAACCTTTCCTCCTTTCACTTTGGGTGTCGGATATTCTGTCTCAGCAACGAGAAGAATAACTAAGACCTATTTACAGGCTCCTGTCCCCTGCACTATTATCTATCATTTATTTTGCCCTTTATTTTTACTCTAGATTCTTGTAGAAGAGAAATAATGTGATATTTAAGTTTGTGTGTCTGATTCCTTTCACTTCACATGATCTCAAGGTGCATCCATTTTCCTACAAATGACTCAAGTTTATCTTTCTTTATGGCAGGGTAGTGCTCTGTTGTGTGTAAGTACCAATTTTCTTTATCCATTCATCTGTTGGTGGACAAATGAGTTGCTTCCAAGATTTAGCTATTCTGAATTGTGCTGCCATAAACACAAGGATGCATCTATCACTATAATATGATGTCTGTAACTCTTTTGGGAAGATAGTCAAAGGGAGATCATTGGGTCAAATGGAATTTCTACCTTTAGTTTTATGAGGAATTTCCATACTAATTTCCATAGTAGTTATACTAGTTTACCTTCCCACCGATAGTATAGAAGGTTTACATTTTCCTCACACCCTCACCAGCATTTGTTACTATTTGATTTCTTGATGATGGGCATTTTTTCTGGGGTAAGTTGGAATCTCAGTGTTATTTTAATTTGCATTCCTGTAATGGCCAGAAATGCTGAGTATTTCTTCATATCTTTATTGGCCACTTGTACTTTTTCTTTGAGGTGTCCATTCATTTCACTTGACTATTTTTTTAATTGGGTCTTTTCTTTTGGGTGGGTCTCATTTTCTTCAGTTCTTTATATGTTCTAGATATGAGTCCTAGATATGAGGAATTGCTGGCAAAATATTTTTCCCATTCTGTACATTGTCTTTTCACTCTGCTGGTTGTTTCTTTTTTGCTGATTTCAATACTATTTCCAATATAACTGGGGTTCTGTTCAGAAATTCCTTACCTGTGGCTATGGCTTCAAGAGTTTTACCTATCTTTTCTGCCAGCCGGCTGTAACATACAGTTCTATTTGTTCACCTATATGAACTATTTCCCAGTGAATATAAAAACGAGTGAAAAAAGTATTGCAGCTATACAATAAATGAGATGATATAAACTTTAAAAAGATGTTAAAAGTTCTTTTAAAAAGATAAAATGCCAAAATGGTACAAAAAGAAAAGAAATAGAGATTTATCTGATAATCACAACTCCTTGCCCCTTACCTTTGTTTTTAACCAACTCTCAAATAGCCAGATGGTTTTACAACATATTTTACCAAATTTTCAGGAGCTGGCTAATCTTTTCAAATTGTTTAGAAAATATAAACAATACCAAAATAAGAAATGATTATTCAAGTCACTTCGTGGTGCAGTTCTTAATTCTGAAACCAATGAGTAGGCTGGGAATATAGCTCAGTGGCACAAGCACCTGCCTAGCAAGGTCCTGAGTTTGATTCCTGGTACCAAAAGAACAAAACAAAATAAAATAAAACCAATGAGTTCCTGGTGTGGTAGTGCACACGTATAATCCCAGCACCAGGAGGCTGAAGCAAGAGAATCACTGCAAGTTCCAAGCCAACCTTGGCTACACAGTACATTCAAGGCCAACCTGAATTATATAGTGAGGGGGAGGAAATATATATATATATATATAATTCTGAATATGAAAAAAGAAAATTACAGGCTCATTTCATTTATGAACCTAGACATAAAAATCTTAAATAAAATATTGGCCATTAAATCTCTGTATTTTTAAAACTAAGAAAACAGAGCTTGAAAGTGGACTCAAATGTTACTGACTTCCAAGCGTTACTGTTTGCTAGTGTCTACACAAACGGCATTCCTAAGGGGCCAGAGCTCTGGAAAACCAAAACTCATTAACCATGGAGAACATTCCTACCCTGAGACCTGGAGTGGCTGAGTTGTGTGGTTTACATTATAATTATATAAAAAGCAAAATATGTATCTACCAGAAGAACAATGAAATGTGCATGCTAGTGTAATGGAATTCGAAGCAGTCCCACCATTCCTTAATAAATAATACAAGAACTATATCCTGTTATTACTGTTAAAGAAGAATTTTACTTTAATACAATAATCTGTAGATTAAGTATGAAACGTTAACAAAGCAGAGTGCAAGGATTTATGAGAACAACAGTGTGGTCCCTATTCCCTTAGGGACGCAGCTTGTGTTCTCTGTCACTGCTCAGAATTTGCATGGTGGAATACATGTGTTTTTGGAAGCTCCTTGAAAGGGGAGAAGAGCCCTTGATAAGATGTGATAATCTGCTTCATTACCTCAACTGATAGCCGAAACAAAAATCATATACAAGGAGGACTGCATTTAGCAACTGTGACTACTTTTTAATATTAAGGTTATCATGCTTTATTTATAGTCACTTCATTTTGTTTTTAACCTCAGTGTTCTGGACAGGGACCACAGCTTGGTATCTTTCTCAATTTAAAGCCCTTCTTCAAGCTTTCCTAAGAAGCACGCAAGCTTCGAGCCTGTGACACTCCTAAATAACAGCAAACAGCAGGGGACTGACAGGCTAATGTTGCATCCACTCCAGCAAATGAGGCCAAACATCTGGATCCAAATACATTAAAAGGACATGTTGGCATTAAGGCAACATTTTGCTCTTCAAATGAGTTCCATCCAATCTCAAGATATTTATTAAATTGGTAGCAATTGTGCATTTTGGCTTTAGGGAATAATAATACTCTTAAATAAATAAATAAATATACTCAATATATTTATATGGAATAAAAGTTTTAAAATTCTGAAATAACTTTAACTCCCAGGAGCAGAACTCAAAGTCTACCCTTTCAGTTAATTGGAACAGGTAAATGAATTTGAATGCTGGTCTGTCTGAAAGCCTTTGCCAAATCCTGATTTTTTTTTTTTTCCATATATAGAGACTTTTAAAGTCTAGCCATTTTCTTTTTGAACCAAAAGTACCAAAGTTAAATAAAGCTGATAATCAAAAAAGGAATTCTTATCTATCATTTCAAAAGTCATGCATTGCACAAATACTTGCTGAGACTATGTTATAAATAGAATCTAGCAAATACAAAATCAACAAGTAGAAAGTTAAATAGATTAAACATTTGTAACTTAAAATGTGCACTTTATTTAGATACTATTGCTGCCTGTATTACATGCAATTCAGATAGCCTCAGGAATGAAAATGCCCACCACTGGCCCCTGCTCCCAAAGCCCTCCTAAAACTTGCCTTGGCCACATACTTCTATCCTATCCTACAGGCCTCTCTGGGCAGCAGCTGAGGAGACAGGAGAAGAGAAGGCTGCAAGGTCAGCCAACCTCATGGGAGGTCAGACCTCAGCAAAAGGCTCTCATCTGGGCCAATCGCATTCCTCTTCTCATGAGGTCAATCCAGGAAATGTTGACAGGTTCAGGACTCTGCTGCCGGAGTGGGAGCCAAACTGTGGTGATGTAAACGAAGGTCAGTGGGGCCAGCATGGCTGTGTGCAGGTCAGAGCAGCAGAGGCAGAGGAACTATGAGTGATACAAACACAGCAGGACAGAGACCCGGAAGCCCCTGAAGCAGCCAATCCCAGGCCATTCTAAGTGCCAGGTTGTTCCTTCCCACTTGGGATCACCACAATGGGACTTTTGTTTTCTTTCGCAATTCAGTGTGGTTAGTTGCAAATGTCTGAAGCTGTGGCATGTTAAGAGCCAGTTAGAAATGTGCAGGAGAAGGATACAGAGTGAAAGGATGTGGACAGAAATGACAGCCAGAGAGGAGCGCTACAAGGGAAGTAAAGGACACACACTGCATGGGAGTCAGGCACAGCACGAAGGGCCACGACAGCCCCCTTGTGCAGTCTGAGACACTGTGATGTGAAATACAGAGAAGTCCCACGACTCCCAAGGGATGATCAGGGACCCTTTCTACGGCTGGTGCCGCCACTGCCCCAACCTCCCTACCTACTCCACATTCCCACGCTGTCAGAACTCCCCTCCCGGATGAGTCATTCCTGCCAGCACATACTGTGCATACTCTCCGATTTAGCTCTATATCCCCATCCATGAAATGCCCCATCTCTGATCTCCCTTTAGAACAGAGCCCCCAAGTAGTCCATATTCGGGGCTTCCAATTCTGCTTGTTCCCTTCTCTCTTGAAATAGCCTCCAATTGGATTCTTGCCTCCAATACAAGATTAACAACTACAACCATGGTGAAAAACCTAGTGGTCAATTCTTAGTTCTTTGTAATGTAGTCACCCATGAGACGTTCTTACAATAAAGTCTAAGTGTGTGCATATAACTTTCCACTGACTGCAGATACCGGGATTGTTAGAGTGACTTACACAACGTCATGAGAAAACTGAAGCAAATCCAAAAGTTGAGCCACCTTACTTCACCCAGAACTTTGTGCAGTGATGAAATAGAACTTTCTGCTGTGATGAAAATCTGTGTCCTCTGATGCAGTAGCCACCAGTCACAAGTGCCTACTGAGCAACTAAAATGTGGTTAATGTGATCAAAGAAAAGCAGTTTCAGTGGGGTGTGGTGGCGCACACCTGTAATCCCAGCACTTGGGAGGCTGAGGCAGGAAGATCATTTCGAGTTTGAGACCAGCCTGAGATACAAAGTGAACTCAAGACCAGCCTGAACTGGAGAGCAAGACCTTGACTCAAAGAGACAAAAAAAAAAAAAAAAAAGAAAAGAAAAGAGAATCAGTTTCACTTTAATTTGTTGTTTATACAGATATAGTCACACATACAGCATGAGACTAGTGGCCAGATCATTTTAGCAAGCCAATATCATAGTGAAAAAATAATATTCAAAATAAAAAGAGAATCACAGCTGCTTTCCTGGAACCTGAGAGAAAGTGAAGAGAAAGATCACAATGCAGGAAAAGGAAGGGGCAATCTGTACTTTCTCCCCAGCTCCTGGCTCATGGTGAGAGAAAGGAAGACAGAATCTATAGACACAATGAAAGCAGGGAACTCTGGCCAGAGGTCTGCAGGGAGAAACACACTGAAGCTTGGGTAATTTCTTTTGTCCTGCAGCCTTGCTTCTAATCTCTTTCTCTTCTTTTATATCTCTGCTTTTTCCTCATCTCTTACATTCTCTCCCTTCCAGGTAAAATTGCTCTAATGAATAGATATTTACTGTATATAATTTTCTCATCTGCCTTAGATTTTTTTTGTATAACTATAAATCTTGTACCTGTGGTGAAAGGCAGCAAATGAATAGTTACCACAGTTTGTCATTTTCCAATATATATTTGATGCTGTTGTTATTACTGATAGTACTACTTTAGCCACGGTGGCATAGTTGTTGTAATTGATATGATCAGGCAGAGACCCACACAGAACCAGACCAGACCTTCTGACATAAGAGGAGTCTTTATTGGGGGGAGCGACACGGCGGGCTGCCCAGTGGACTAGGACAGCCCTGAGCTGAGCAAAGCATGGGGTTTTTAAAGCTAACTTTTGGGGAGGGTGTCCATGGGCCAGAACAGCCCAAGCAGGGTGGGTGTTGTTTGTCAGAGTTGAACGTCTGGTTCTGCCAAAGTGGATGAGGGTGGGGCTGGCTTTTGTCAAGGGGAACTGGAGGGAAACAGGTGAAGAGGAAGGAGTTTTTATTAACGCCTTAATAAAAGAGCTTAAATCTCTCATGGGGAGGGGTGCCTTGTGACTTATCATTCCAGACTTGATCTAACAGGGATGGGGCAACGTGTCTTGTTGGTAACTACTTCCTGCTGAGGAGGGGCATAGTTAGATTTGTTTTAGGGTGTTTTGTCTGGATCATCAGTTGGGACCGGCTGAAATTGGAAATCTGAAAGAAACATAAGGTTAAAATTTTGAGTTGTTAATTTTTGGACCGTGTTGCAAATGAGGGAGAAAATGCAGGCTGCCGCGAGGAGAAGAGCAGAAATGGTGGCGGGGGGGTCTCAAGAGCACCCAGGTGGGTAGAGGAATCAGTCGGGCTGAACCTGCAGAGGAGCTGAGTTTTTGTCAGGCTTTAGTGAACATTGGTCTGCATAGGATCAGGGGAGGTGACGGGTAAGGGACAAGAGACAGGTAATTAGCGAGAGGGCTTGGAGCAGCAGGGGGAAGCTGCAGGAGGAAAGGCCGTCCGTACATGAGTTCGAAGGGGCTGAGGCCAGAGGGTTGGCCAGGGGGCAGCGCGAAGTTGGGTCGGGGCCATAAGAAGGAGGGATGGCCATGACTGCTGAGTCTCTATGGAGAGCTTAGAGAGGTGTACCTTAAGGAGATGGCTAGCTTTTTTATCTTACCTGAGGACTGAGGGCGGTAGGGAGTGTGTAGAGCCCAGTGGATGTTAAGGGCCTGTGAAACTTAATCCCGGTCTATTGCCTGACTGAATGGATTGGGATAGGCTGAAACGGGGAATGTTTCTGTGAGACGGGTCTGTGTGACGGTGTCTGCTGTTTCATGTAAGGTGGGGAAGGCCTTTATCCATGCTGTGAATGTGTTCATCCGGGTGAGGATGTATTGGAGTTTTTTGTGCCTGGGCATGTTGGTAAAGTCAATTTGCCAGTCTTCTCCTGGTAGTGTTTCCCTAAACTGGTGTGGGGAAAAAGTGAGGGAGGTCGAAGAGAGCCTTGTGGGTTTGTCAGGATAGCTAGGAGCAGCGATGGTGAAAGAGGTTTTGGGAAGCAGAGTGTGATGTGTAACTTGGCGAGTGCATCCCGCCCCAGCAAGGGAGCGGGACACCTAGGCATTATGAGGAAGGAATGGGTAAATAACCTAGAGCCAATCAAGCAGGGTAGGGGGCCCATGGTGAGAGGGCACTGGGGAGAACCCTCAGTCCCAACAACCGTGATCTTTGATGGGAATGTTGGACCCGAAAAGCTGGGGAGAATGGACCAGGAGGCCCCTGTAGCAGCGAGGAAGGAAATTGACTCACTCGCCACCTGGACTTTTACCCTGGGCTCCTCAGATGACAGCAGGATCTTGTCTGCCCCATCAGTGGGGGTTTGGAGTCCCGGGACCCATCAGTCCTCTCCAGCCAAGCCAAGCAGGTTGTGGGCAGGGTCCCGGGGGCAGTTGGGGGTTAAGAAGAGGTTGCGCCTAATGGCCCTCTTGTCCACATTTGAAGCAGGGCCCTGGAGGCTGCTTGTTGGTTGGGAGCCAAGCAGACTGTTTGGGGGCCTGAGGCTTGAGAGCTGCTGCGAGGAGTTGACATTTTTTTCCTTTTTTGTGTCTTTGAGGCCATTATAAACTTTGAAGGCCAGGTTTAAAAGTTCATGGTGGGGGGTGTTGGGTCCCTCCTCAAGGTGTTTAAGCTTTTTTCTAATGTCAGGTGTTGACTGAGAAATGAAAGAGGTGTTGAGGACCGGCTCGCCCTCTGTTTTTTTTTTTTTTTTGGTTTTTCTCTGGTACCAGGAACCGAACTCACGACCTTGTGCTTGCCAGGCAGGTGCTTTTGCCGCTGAGCTAAATCCCCAGCCCCCGGCTGGCCCTCTGTTGCAGTTGGGTCAAGGTGTGTAAATTTAGTGAGGGCCTCTGATAGGCGTGGCATGAAGGCGGCCGGGTTTTTAGTCGGCTCCTGTGTGATTTTGCGCAGCTTATCTCAGTTTACTGCCTTATGGGCTGTCTTTTTGAGGCCTCCCAAAAGGCAGATAGTCATTTGATCTCAGGCTAGAGGACCTAGAGTGTTGGGCTGGTAGTTCCATCAGGGATCAACCCTAGGGACTGCCTGTTCCCCTGGGGGGAAGGTCTGATCTGTGCAGTGCATCTTGTCTGCATGGTGCTGGGCAGCTAGCTAGATGGTTTCTTTTTCCTCTGGGATGAGGGTGGACAAGAGAAGAGTGTAGAGGTCATTCCAAGTAAGTTAGTACATTTGGGTCAGGTACTGGAACTCTTTGCTATACAAGGAGGGGTCAGAAGTGAAAGAACCGAGACGCTTTTGAAGTTGTGAAAGACCAGGGAGAGACCAAGGTTGATGGACATAGATGAGTCCCTCTGCTCCTGCCACTTGTCTCAGAGGGAAAAGCTCAGATGGGGGTGGGAGGGGAAGAGCAGTCAGGGCAACTGATGAGGCAGTTTCGGAGTGGGTGTGAGAGGCAGGTGGGAAGACAGAGCCGACCTGGGGAGGGGCCGATGGTCACCTAAGGAGTGGGTCATCAAGCGGCTCAGGGAAGGAGGGAGTTTGGGAAGAGTCGTTGGAGAGGCAGCACCATGAGGCAGGGGATTTGGCCAGGGGAATCTCCTGGGGGCTACAGGAAAGGCAGAGTTGAGCCTTGTTATGGAGGGCAAAGAAAGCTTGGACATAAGGCACCTCAGACCATTTATCATTGTGGCGACAGTAACTGTCTAAGTCCTGTAGGATGTTCAAGTTGAGAGTACCCTTGGGTGGCCAAATGGACCCATTATCTAGTTTGTATTGTGGCCAGGAAGTTTGGCAGAGGAAGGTGAGGCATTTGACTTTGAGATCAGAGAGGCCAGGGGGCCATGGAGAACAGACTTGAGGCAATGGAGCACAGAGGCATTGGGAGAGTAGAGGAAGGAGGAGGTGTTGCCCGTGATGACCAAAGGAGAGACGAGAGAGCAGAGAATGAGGAGACTGAGGACCACTGTCAACCAAGAGAAGTCCTAAATGGGACAGGAGACCCAGGCCCCCTGAGCAGATGTCTCCAGCTGTGGAGGGGGTCACGAGAAGGGAAGGAGTGGCTTGATGTGTCAACACAATTTTGGGAGGGAGCCGCAGAGGCCGGGGGTGTGAAGACAGGAGAACGAGCCATCTGAGAGGTGTGACAGGGAGGTCTTCAAAGAGAAAAAGAAAGAGGAAGGTCTAAGTCAGGAAGAGGAGAGCAAGGAGGAGGAAGGAAAAAGATGGACTTGGTCCAGGCTGAAGAGGGTGAAAGTGCCCTGAAGGAATTCAGTGTCAACCCAGTCGAGAAAGTTGCCCAGGGATTGCCAAGGGCAGACAAGAGGTCCGTCTTGCTCATCAGCAATCAGGCAGCAGAAGGAGAGAAAGAGGCAGGCAACAAAGTAGGAGGCAGATTTGGAGGGGCCAAAGAAATCAGGGTAAAGGGGAAGGGAGGAATATAGCAGGGAAACAGGAGGGGCAAGGACGGGGAGGGGAGGCCATGAAAACTCATACCTGGTGAGAAGTGTCTGTGGATGAGAAGGTCAGCAATGTGGCAGATCCACATTGAAGCTCGTGGTCCGCTTCAGAGGTGGTCAGTCATGGACCTGGGGAGGGGTCCCTGGTCAGGAGGGACCAACTGGAGCCTTGGCATCCCTCCCGGTTTTTTGGCACCAAACGATATGATCAGGCTGAGACCCACACAGAACCAGACTAGACCTTCTGACATAAGAGGAGTCTTTATTGGGGGGAGCAACATGGCGGGCTGCCCAGTGGACTAGGACAGCCCTGAGCTGAGCAAAGCATGGGGTTTTTAAAGCTAACTTTTGGGGAGGGTGTCTATGAGCCAGAACATTTTTTGGGAGGGGGTGTCCGTGGGCCAGAACAGCCAGAGCAGGGTGGGTTGTTCATGGGTCAGAACAGCCCGAGCAGGTGGGTGTTGTCTGTCAGAGTTAAACATCTGGTTCTGCCAAGGCAGATGAGGGTGAGGTTGGCTTTTGTCGAGGGGGACTGGAGGGGAACAGGTGAAGAGGAAGGAGTTTTTATTAACACCTTAATAAAAGAGCTTAAATCTCTCATGGGGCGGGGGTTGCCCTGTGACTTATCAGTAATCAATTGATCTTCCTTGGATGCCAATACTTAGATTGTCTGGGGTCATAATCAATACTATAGTCCTGTACCAAAGAACTGGGTGCTAGGCCAAACAGGCCAAAACGTTCAGCCTTAATAAATTGAAGAGGCAGGATCCTGACACAGATTCAAAAGCCAACTACACCTAGAAGACATCTCTGAAAAGTAGTCATTTCCTCTGTGAAGTGTCTGTTCATTTCACTTGTCCATTTCCTGACTGGGTCTTTTATTTTAGGTGGACTAATAGTTTTTGAGTTCTTGAAATATTCTCAGTATTAGACCTCTATCTGAGGAATGTTGGCAAAATTTCTTTCCCATTCTGTGGGTTGTCTTTTCACTCTATGAATTGATTCTTTTACTGTACACAAGCTTTTTGTAATCCTCTTTGATGATTCTTGCTGTTACTTTGTGTGCAATTGTGGTTCTATTTACAGAATTGTTTCCTACATCTATCACTTCAAGTGTTTTACCTATTTTTCTTTCCAGTAGGTTCAATGTTTCTGTTTTAATGTTTAGGTCTTTGATCCATTTTTATTTTAATTTAGTACATGGTGAGAGATATGGGCCCAGTTTCAATCTTCTGCAGTTATCTAGATTTCCCAGTACCACTTGTTTAATAAGCTATCTTTCCTTCAATGTATCTTTTTGGCCACTCCGTCAATGATCAACTAGCTGAATGTGTCTGTGGACTTTTCTGTATCTTTTATTTTGTTCGTTTGATCCATGTGTCTCTTTTTGTTCCAGTACCATGCCATTTTTATCACTGTTGCTTTATAATATAGCTTGAAGTCAGGTATTGTGATGCTCCCTGCTTTCCTTTTGTTGTCCAAGACTGCTTTTGCTATTCTGGGTCCCTTCTGGTTCCACATGAATTTGAGGATTGTTTTCTCTTGATCTGTAAAGCATCACACTGTTGGTATTTTGACTGAGACTGTATTGAATCTATATGATAGTTTTGGAAGTATGACCATTTTGATAACCCTGGTTCTGCTTATCCAGGAACATGGACATCTTTCCATTTTCTGACATCTCTTCAATCTTCTTTTTCAGAGCACTGTAGTATTCTTTGTAGAGATCTTTCATTACCCTTGGTAGGTTAATTCCTAGGTGTTTCATTTTTCTTGAAGCTACTGTGAATGGTACTGTTTTCATAATTTCCTCATCATCTCATTCATTATTGGTGTATACAGATGCTAATGATATTTGTTTACTGATCTTGTAACCTGCTACATTGTTGAGGATGGTTATTAATTCTAAAAGTTTTCTGGTGGAGAAGGGTGTGTTTTTGATACATCTTCTTGACCACAAAAGAACATCTAGCATTCAGTAAATTCTTGTAGAACAAATTTTTAAATAGTTTTTTAAAAAATTGTTTTGGGGTTTTTTGAGACAGGATCTCACTATGCAATTCAGGCGAGATTTGAACTCACTGTCTAGCCCAGGCTGGCCTCAAACTCACAGCAATCGTTCTGCTTCAGACTCTTGAGAACTGAGATTACAGTTGTGTACTACCACACCTGGCTAAACCAAAGATTTCTTTTGAAAGAAAACTCACATGCAACAGGACTTGTATAATGCTTTCTAATAATCATGACAAAAATGTTCTTAGGTAAATATATTAATTCAGATATCCTTATTATAATAATATACATAAATATTCTTCAATTTACAAAGAGGTTTTAAGAACCTTGTCTTACTTACTTTTCTCTCATGCTGGGATAAAATACCTGATGCTCAAAAGTAAGGAAGGAGGTTTGTGGAGGTTTCAGTCCATACTCGGTTGGCTCCAGGGCAGAGGGCAACAGTTCCTGGTGGCAAAAAACAGCAAAAGCAGCAAGAGCAAAAAGGGAGGAGCAGCAGCAGCATCAGAGAGCAAGCCTCTTTCCCTCCCTTATATTGTATGCAGGCTATCCACCCCAGGGTAAGTGTAGCACTGACACCTATAATCCCAGCATTGGACCATGAATCAATTATAAACTAGAAGCCTGCCTCACGACTGCATGAGCTTTTGGAGGGACATCTAGACACAAACCGTAACATTCTGCTCTGGCCCCTCAAAGACTTATGTACATCCCTTTATGCAAAAGGAATTTTAGTCCATCTCTAAGAGTTGTCAAAGTCCTAACAGTTTCAGCATTGCTGAAAAGCACAGGTCCCAAGTCTCCTCCAAGATCTAAGGCAAACTCTTAGCTGTGAGCCCCTGTACAAATGAGAGTTAAACATTTCCAATATTCAATGGCATAAGATAGACATTTCCATTCCAAAAGCTACAAACAGCAGGATACAAAGGCATGGAACCAAAGCAAGTCCAACATCCAGCAGGGCAAACGTTAAGTCCTGTAGTTCCATGTGGAACATCTGAAGCAACCTGTGGCAAATCGTGAACTCCAATGGGTTTGTGTGACTCTGTCCTTACAGTACTGCCAGTGGTTATAGCTTCTATAGCTTCTCTCTTAGGGCCTGCTTTGCTCCATCCTTGCAACTTTCCTTAGATGATCCATGCTCCTGGCTTCTCCCAACTTCTGGAGTCTCCATTGTACCTTTGGCTTCTCATTCACAACTTCACATGTTGCCTTCTCAGGAGCACACTGCCTGGCCTCCCAGGGCTTCTTCTGAAATCTGGCTGGAAGCCTTTTTAACCTCAGAACTCTTGCATTCTGCAGGCACCTAAAACCAGTGCCACATGGATGATGCCAGGGTCTGCTGCCACCTGGAGCAGTAGCCAAGCTTCCCTCTCTCGGCTGAAGGGGTTGAGTACCTGGATCACTGAGTACTCTGAACCTGATTCTCAGGAACAAATTCTCTACGCCACCACCATTCTGGGCCTGGTGCAGTCACTGCCACTTTGAAACCTGGTGCGGCTACCACCACCATCCTGGAACATGGTGCTCTGCAGCTCTCTCCTCAAAGCAAAGCTTTTCATTTGTGCAGGTTTGAGGCTGAAAAAGGTGGAGACTTGCTGCTTCTTGTGATGCCCTCAGGCCATCTTTTATATTCTCCTATACCTTCACAGAAATGGAGATCTCAGCTCTATCTTTGCAGTCCACAGCTTTATTGGAGTTTCTTTTCTGGCCAAACTCACAACATTTTAAATCATCCTGCTGGGATCTTTGCTCTTGATTCTCAACATAAATCTGGCTAAAACAATAGCCATGCTACCACCTCAATATTCCATTCCTTGAATTTTTTTTTGCCAGATTAATTAGTCCACCACATTTAATTTTAGTCTTAAGCAAAGTCTGTGGACATGAGCAAAATACAGGCAAACTTTTTGCCAAGCCATAACGCACATCATCTGGAGTCCAACAACCAATGCAGACCTTTTCAGTAGAAGTCTCCTGAGCCTGGTCTTTACCAGCAGGATTCCTATCAGCCTTCTGGTCTACTGAGCTCTGGCCAGAATCTCCCATACAGAACAGCCTAAGGCATTCCAGCTCTATTCTTTCAGGCGGCATCTCCAAACCTTTCCAAATTCTTCCCACAAGCCATTTCCAAAGGCTCTTGAGCCACAAGGTCAGGTATAGTCACAGCCATGACCCCACTTCTCTGGTACCAAATTCTGTCTTATTTTTCTCTTGTTGCTAAGACAAAATACCTGATGCCCAAAATTAAGGTAGGAAAAGTTTACTTAGCTCACAGTTTGTGCAGGTTTTAGTCCATGCTTGGCTGGCTCCAAGGCAGGGTGGTACATGGCAGAGGGCAACATTTCAAGGTGGCAGAAAACAGCCAAAGCAGCAAGAGCAAACAAGGAGGAGCAGCAGCAGCAGAGAGCAAGCCTCTTTCCCTCCCTTATATTGTATGCAGGCTCCCATCCCAGGGCAGGTGCAGCACTCACTCCCATAATCCCAGCATTGGACCATGAATCAATCATAAACTTTAGAAGCCTGTCCCATGACTGCATGAGGTTTTGGGGGGACATCTAGACACAAACCATACCAAACCTCAAGTTAAAAGCAGAGTAAAATCTATAAAAACAAAAATAAAACAGCGAGAGGTAAAAAGAAGAAAACAGTGGGGGCTTTTATGAGATTGTGGTTTGCGATCCATCACACACAGCTGCTGCCACAGCTTCCAGCCAAGAGAATTTCTACATAAGGTGCAGAGTGGCACACACAATGCTCTCCTCACTGACCCAACAAGTGGCGTCCCTTCTTTGCGCTCAGAGACCCGGCCTGTGGTGCACACCAAAGAATTATCAAGTGACTCCTCCCACACAAGGGCCAGAACCCTTAGAATTGCTGTGGCATGTGTGTACATGTGTGTGTGTATGTTTTAAATCACCATTATCAATTTTTTTAACCTAAGGGTGAATTAAGGACAAGGATGAAGAGGAGACGAAGTGCTTCCACAGCCTCTCAGGGGTGCAGCGGCAGCCAGGACGATTGCCGACGAGCTCGGGTGCAGGAGCACAGAACCTGCCTCCAGCACAGACAGCGCTGCGGACACAGTAAACCTGGCCTGTGCACTGGTGCCAGTCACCCAGCGCTGCCCCCCCCCCCGCCTCTCTCCCAGGCCTGCCGCCTTCACTGTTGCTGTTTTAGTGACCCAGAGGCTTTGGGATAAATTCAGAAATACATTCGATGAGGCTCCGTGAGTCCTTGAGGCCGCAGAGCAGCTCCTGAGTCACTGGGGGAAAAGTGTCACCACTGCAGCCAACCAGGACTCCCTTGAGCCGCGGGCGTGCTCTGAGTACTGCGCGTTTATCAGGAGCCGGGGTCCGAAGGCTACTGAACACTTCCTGCGTATTGCTTTCTGGCTTTCCCCGCTGTCCCTTGCTGTGCTGTGAACTCCAGGCAGAGGGTTTTATGTTTATTGTAGAGTGAACTGATAAAGGGAATGCGGGAGCTGAGCGGGCTTCTGTTAACGGGACTCATAAACTCTAATGGTTTATCACTCTGAAAGACACCCAATTACCACAGCTGTACTATCTTGTGAGCCTTGTATTAAAAAGTTTTTTAAGGGCAAAATGTTAATGAAGAGTATCTTCACTTTGCCTCTTCTGAAAATGAAGTTGATAAGATGATATCTAGTGAGATATGGATAAATTTTTAAATTCATCCAGGTTTGAATGTAGTTATCAGATAAGTATGTCTGCCCTGCTTTCATTTTCTGAGTAAGCTTCAAAACTATTTTCTTTTTTCTTTCTTTTTTTTTTTTTTCCTTTGGTCTTTTTGAGACAAGGTCTCACTATGCAGTTCAGACTGGCCTTAAGCTCACTTTGTAGCCCAGGCTGGTCTTGAACTCACAACAATCCTCCTGCCTCAGCCTCCCAAGTGCTGAGACTACAGGTGTGCGCCATCACACCCAGCATATTTTCTAGCACATTCTATCATAGAATAGCTTGTCAAAAAGAATACTCAGCATGACTTACTTAACTTAAGAAATTTTCTTCAGCTAATCATGGCAAAAAGAGATAATAGTGTCCTTGGAAATAACCAACTCATTTTTGTGAAACAAATCATGTCTCTTGTTTATGTACCACTCCTCAGCTGGGCCGGGTAGTGACACTCAAGCTCAGCTTGAAGTCATTGAAGTCAGACCTTTGCCCTCCAGCAGCCCGCAGGAAGGAGTGAAAATAAGAAAAAGGAATTTGTTACCTTTCCCTAATTTTGCACTGCCTTCCTGACCTAGTGAAATATCAACCCTGCTCTCACCTTGATTATCTTTGAGGACAAGATGCCAGTGGTCACTCTTCAGGGGAGCCACTAAAATTGTTTAGCTCTAAGAGGATGGCCAGTGACTGCCAGACAATCCCTAACTTCACTGTAATTTCATCTGCATGTGAAATGACACCACCTAGCGCCATGACGGTTGACAACTGCCGGGAGGACAGTGAGAAAGAACCATTAAAAAGAGCAAAAAAAATGAGACCGAGTTTTCAGAAAAATCTCTGTCCATTCCCAGAGAACATATGAGTGTTCTTCCACTTTGTACTTTACCTCCCCCCTCATTTCTTTCACCCTGGATCTATAACCTCCTTAGTGGGTCCTGAGGTTCATTTCTGAGCTCACCTTCCACTTCTTACTCTTAGCCAAGGATGACAACCTCTGCTATTCAAAACAAAATGCTTATGTAAAAGGACAAATCTAGTTGGGGTTATAGCTCCGCAGCACAGCACCTGCCTGGAAAGCACAAGGTCCTGAGTTCAATTCCCAGTACCAAAAAAAAGAAACAGAAAAAAAAAGATTTTTTTTAAAAAAGGACAAATATAACCAAATCAAAATACTACTGTACATCTTATTTTTATCAATCAAATTCTACTAACAGTAATCATGCCTAAAACATGACAAACAAAAACTATTACATTTTTCTGTAAAGCTTATATACAGCAATAAGGTTGGCATTATAACAAGGTGGTAAAAATTTATCATTGCCTCACTGTCCCTTAAAGGTAAGAATGAGAACCTAATTTTGGAATGATCTCTAAACTAAGGTGTTTTTAACACAATAACCCAGCCATTGGAACTGGCAGCCTGAGCTGGGCATGGTGATGTACACTTGTAATCCTAGAGGTAGGGAGGCTGGGGCAGGATGATTTCTGTGAGTTCAAGGCCAGCCTGAACAGCAAAGAGAGACTGCCTCAAAAAACAAACAAACAAAAATTTAAAAAGAGAATTAGGATGTTATGTACATATACCAACTCCTCATGATTAATGTAATCATGTACCATAAATAAAAAATTTTAAAGAAAGGAATTGGTACCCTTATTAACACCTAGCAAAAAAATTGTTGCTCATTTTGAAAAATGAGTTGCTTTTAGGTCTTCAGGTTTCTTTTTTTTTTTTTTTTTTTCCTTCTTTCTCTCTCTTTTTAAAAATAGTACTGGGGACCAGGCATGGTAGCGCACGCCTATAATACCAACACTCTGGAAGCTGAGGCAGGAGGACCATTGCAAGTTCGAGACCAACCTAAGCTACAAAGTGAGCTCAAGGCCAGCCTGAACTGCATAGTGAGACCTTGTCTCAAAAAACGCAAAAAAATTTAAAAAAATTAAAAAAAATAAAAATAGTACTGGGCATCAAACCCACTAGCACTGCATGGCAGCTACATCCCCAACCCTTTTAATTTCTGAGACAGGCTCTAAATTCCCCAGGCTGGTTTGAACATGTGATCCTCTTGCCTCAGCCTTCCAAGTTCTGGGCTTATAGGTGTGTATCACCACCCTAAATTTAAATCTTCAAAGTTTTGAATTATAAGTATCTACACTCCTGAAAGCAGAGAAAGGAAAGTAAACATTTTTAAGGAGGCAAGAATTTCATTGAGTTGCTATAAAATATACATAAAATTTTGCATTTTAACAATTTTTAAGTGTACAATTGAGTGGCATAAAATACATACAGTGTTATACAACCATCACCACTAAGAATTTCTAGAACATTTTGCCATTCCAAAGGGAAATTCTGTGCCTATTTATTATGAGCTGAATTGTATTCCACAAGAGGAGATGTTGGAATTTGGAACCCCAGTGCCTCATAGGACGTGACCTTATTTGCACAGGACTTTGGAGATGCAGTTGAGTTCAAACAGAGTCAGATGGAGTCAAACGGGTCCTAATCTAATCTGACCGAAGTGCTTATGGAAGGGTAATGTGGACACAAACCCTGATGTTAACTAGAATTCATAACATTTATGCAGCTGGTAGAATACAGTTGTGCCCAGTTGCTTTTTTTAAAATGTCACATCCCCCCCCACACACACACACATCCTCACAGAAAACCCAGGAAGAGGCTGCTCCTTATGTAGTGACATGTAAAAACCTCTGAGCTATCTGAAGGGAAGAAAACAAAGCATTAACTGAACCTAAGGAAGGTACATCTGTAAAAAGAAGAAGGAGAATGTTCATCTCTACTTGCATGTAAACGCATTAAAAAACCTTCATGGTAAAGATAACATTAAACAAAAGTATTATTCCATGTAATGAAGTATGGTTTAGATCTAAAAAGCACCCCTCCCCCAAGTCTCATGTATTCACAAGTGGGGCTTTTGGAAATGACTGGATAAGAGAGGTGCTACACGCATTAATGAATTAGTCCACTGGTGAAGTCATAGCTGAATGTGCTATTAGGGGTGGGGCCTGGTCAGAAGTGGGGGGGTCACTGGGCTGTGACCTGGAAGGGTATATTCTCATCCCTGGCCACTCCCTTCTTTCCATGCTTTGGCTGCTGTGAGGTGAGCACGTTTCTTCTATTGTTCCCCTCCAACATGATGCTTGTGCCTGGAGCCAGCTACCCATGGACTGAACCTTCTGCACTATGAGCCCAAATAACCCTTTCCTTCTCTAATTTGCAGGTATCAGGTATTTAGTCCCAGCAAAAAAGAAAGTGACTAATAGAAGGTGGAACGTAGACAGTAATAAAAATGGAGTATACTTCTTGAAATGGATCTGCTAAGTTAAATACATATGTACACATAATTCTCTTTCAGATGTTGTCAAATTCCTTTAAGTAAAATGTATGCCACTTTGGACTCCCACCAGTAATGGATGCAAGCACTGGTGTTCCCAAAGCATTTCCAAATGTTTGCAGTTCTGTTAAGCTGTAAAGAATTTTTATCATACTGCAGTTTTCATATGGATTTTTAAAAGTCACTTTTATTGAGGTATGATTTACAGCCAAAAATATTCTATCTTCTTTGGGTACACAGTACAGTGAGTTTTGAGAAACACATACTTACATAGCCACCACCACCAAGCTATGTAATTCAATCATCTACTAGTCAGCTTTTTGTTGCTGTAACAAAATACCTGATACAAACTGCTTAAAGGAGGAAAGGTTTATTTTGACTCATGGTTTCGATGATTTCAGTCAGCATTGGTCTTCACGGCTCCCAGGCCTGTGGCAAGGCAAGAACACCTTGGTGGAAGGGTGTGGAAGGAAAGCTGTCACCTCATGGGGCCAGGAAGCAGAGAAAGAATGAGAGCGCCCTGAGGGAGGAAATGGGGACAATATACACCCTTCAGTGGCACACTCCGGGCTGCCTACTTCCTGCAACTAGACCCTGCCTCTCAACATCCACTCAGCTGATGATCTTACTAAAGCTTTCATGATCCAGTCCCTTCCAGAAGCCCAGCAGCTGGCAACCAAGCCCTCATACGATGAGCCCTTGAGAGCACTTTGGGTCCCAACCATAATGTCAGCGTCCTACCCAGTTCCCCCCAATCCCATCCAACCTACTACCCCAGGCTCCTCCATTTATTTCTGGCCATAAAGCCCTTTGCACAATGTTGTATGATGAAGGAGTATATCACTATTGTGCCTGGCACCTTTCACTTAGCATAATACTGCTATGAAGAGTTTATTCCTCTCACTGTAAAGTAGTATTTCATTATATCATAGCATGGTTTTAACTTGAACTTCCTTTAAGGTAATCAAGCATCCTCTCAGAAGGCCAGTGCACATGACTTTCTTTTCCTGTGGACTAAATGTTCAAGTTTCTACCTTGTCTTCTTTTGGGTCTTGCTTACATGCTGAAAGCTCCTTGTATATAAATGAGATTAGCCCCTTGTGGCAGTAAATTCCAAATCCTATTTACTGGTTTGCTATCTAAAGTATTTTTGGATGAATTCTTTTCTTGATATACCAGACTGAGTGAAGTTAGAAAGGCTTTAAACCTGGAGAAAGATTTTTTGGATATGACCCCAACACATAAGCAAAACAGAGACATGGAATTATGTATCAAAATAAAAAGCTTCTACGAAGATAAACAATAAAATGAAAAGATAATCTATGTAATGGGAAAAATACTTGCAAATCATACAGCTGAGAAAGCATTACTATAAATAACACACAAAAAAGAAACTCAACTCAAAAGCAACAACTCAATTAAAAATTGGGCAAAGGACATGAATAGGTTCATCTCCAAAAGCAGGCATGAACGGCCCAGAGGTAAATGAAAACATGCTCAACATCACTAACCATCAGGGAAAGGCAAATTAATTCCTCATTGGGCCGGGGATATAGCTCAGTGGCACAGCGCCTGCCTGGCAAGCGTGAGGTCATGAATTTGATTCCCGGTACCGAAAAACAACAACAACAAAAAAAATTAATTCCTCACTGAGCTACTACCTTGTAACTGTGAGGATGACTGTTCTGAAAAAGACAGAAGGTAGGTGACAGAACGTGGGGCAAAGGGGTCCTTTGCACACTGTTAGCAGGTGATGTATTTAGCAGGGCGCTTACAAAAATAGTCTAGAGGTTCCTCAAGAAAAAATAAAAATAGAACTACAGAGCCAGGTGTGGTGGTGCATGCCTGTGATCCCAGCACTCGGGAGGCTGAGGCAGGAGGATCGTTGTGAGTTCGAGACCAGCCTGGGCTACAAAGTGAGCTCAAGGCCAGCCTGGACTGCATAGTGAGACCCTGTCTCAAAAAGACCAAAAAAAAAATAAAAAAAGAGAACTACAATATGACCTTGTAATCCCATTATCAGGAATATATCCAAAGGAAATGAAGTCACTATGTTGATGATAAATCTGTACCCGCACATTCACTGCAGTATGTATAACATTCAAGATATCAAATCAACGAGTGCTTGTTAATAGATGCAAGGATAAAGACAATGTGGCATATGTACACAGTGAAATACTATGCAGCCTTTAACAGTTTCCTGCTGGCTGGAGCATGTGTGACTGTCCCATCGTGCCGAGTACGGCCCCGTTGTGAATATATTAAAAAGAGAGTTCTCTCATTGGCAATAGCACGAGAGAACCTGGAGGACATTATGTTAAGTGCAATAATCCTGGAGCCCCGAAAGAATAATATAGCGCCTTCCCTTATCCCCAGGGGATATGTTCCATCAAGCCCTACAGCACGAAACAGTCTCTCTGATAACCAAGATAGCTACTAAGTGACTGATACACAGTGCAGATGTACTGGCAAGGAGGAGATTCACGTCCCCAGGAGGATGGTACGAGACGTCATCGTGCTGCTAAAAACAGCACTCAATTCAAAACTTATGAATTTCGTGCACTTATGAATTTCCTTATGAATTGTTTACTTGTAGTGTTTTCTATTTAATATTTTTTGGACCTCGGTTGAAACTGCAGGGGGAAAAAAACCCACAGATAAGGAGGGACTGCAGCCCTGCGTGATCTCATGCACATATGGGGTCTACAACTGTGATCCTTCACACTAACTCATATTCCGCTAGCAATCCTAGTGCTAGGCAGAAAGTTAGACGTTAGCAGGCCTGGGGGATGGGCCACTGGGGCTACTTGAAAAGCAAGATCATGTGATTTTTTTTTTTGCTTTTGCTTTCTTAGTCATTAGCTACAGAAAAAATCCACACAAGCTGTGGTTTCAAACTTTAACTCGAGAGAATGTAACACCTGTGAGCATACTGATAAGGTCCAGGGCCTGTACAAAGTCCAGACCATGGGTGAGGGGCTGGAAAACCCTCAAGGTCTCAAAAAAAACTAAAAGGACTTAGAAAGGACCTGACAGGTCAACACGGCCCCTTTTTCTTAGGAAAGAACAATGACCCCAGAAGAAAAGAAGGTTATAGCTTGACAGACAGTTAATCTTATAAATGAAATCTGAGGCCTCATTCGGTGCAACTGCCATCGGAGCACTTTCTTACCTTCATACTGGAAGGGGTATTCTCTCTTGCTTTGAAAATCTATCATTTTACAATGAGCTCTATCTAGACTCAAAGATGACAGCCCACACGTCTTGTCTGAAGCTTTTCATCAAAGCTGCAAAGAACTGAGGGGTGTCAGTGGTTCCTTGTGGCGTTAGGATCCCTGGTAACACCAGAAAGAGCCAAAAAATAAAATAAAACTAAAAGATAAAACTAGACATTTTGCCGGCGTGGTGGCACATGCCTGTAATCCCAGCACTCGGGAGGCTGAGACAGGAGGATCCTTGTGAGTTCCAGACCAGCCTGGGCTGCAAAGTGAGCTCAAGTCCAGCCAGAACTGCACAGCGAGACTCTGTCTCAAAAGGAAAAAAAAAAAAGGGGTTGGCCTTTTTTTTTTTTTTTTTGGTTTTTCTCCGGTACCGGGAACCGAACTCACGACCTTGCGCTTGCCAGGCAGGCGTGTTTGCCACTGAGCTAAATCCCCAGCCCCTGGACATCTTTTCTTTAAGATAATCCTTTGAGTCTAACATTAATGCATAATAGACAATATTCTCATCAACATCTGAAGAAAGAACTAGAAGTCTCTTAGTATTGTCACTTTTTACAATGACAAAATGTGTATTGTTTGTTTTGTTTTTATATGTCTGGTACCAGGTGTTGAACCCGGGGGCTTCACACTGAACTATAACCTTGGTCGTCTTTTGTGAATTTAACTTGGAGAGTGGGTCTCACTAAGTTGGTAAATTGCCCAAGCTGGGCTTCGAGTTGTGATCCTGTGCCTCAGACGCCCAGAGATCTGAGACCACGGTATGAGCCGTCACACCCTGCTCAGCATGTCTATAAGACACATAAACACATGCGAGTTAAGATTTCTCTGAAAGTGATACATGATCCTTACAGATTGTGCCAACTTTAGTCTAAAAACCTTTCATCACTTACACTAGTGTCATTGTAGGCCAGTCACAGAAATGAAGACTTCAAAGCTCAGTGGAAAAACTCACAACACGTAAAATAAAAAAGACATGTCACAAGAAGGTCACTGTTGGTCCATCTAGTAGCAATAATTTTTTCTGTGTATCAATTTTTATGTGTATAATTTTACTATGTACCCATGTTTTCTTTTTCTTTTTTCTTTTTTTTTGTCCTTTTGAGGCAGGGTCTCACTGTGCAGTTCAGGCTGGCCTTGAGCTCACTTTGTAGCCCAGGCTGGTCTGGAACTCACAAGGATCCTCCTGTCTCAGCCTACAGAGTGCTGGAATTCCAGGTGTGCACCACCACGCCTGGTGTATCCATGTTTTCATAGAACCTGTTTTGTATGGGTCTATGACAAGACTGCATAATGTTCTCCTTTTTTCTCTCTCTTGTTAAACTGTTTTTATTAGTTTAACTTTATGGCTCTTATGAAGGTGTTCTAGGATTATAATATGGACTCAATGATTATTTACTGATTGCTTTCTAATAATTGTGGATACTTTAAACACAATTTTAAAAAACATTCAACACTGCTTCAGAACAGTACATACCGGAATTTCTCCTCTGCCACCCTTCACCTTATGAGAAGTGAACGTCAGAAAAACTAGCTGAGCAGCTACACAACTTTATTAATTTTGAATGGTAAGGAATGGCGAATTCAAAAGTCACTGTACTACTTCAGTCTAACGGAATATTCCCCCTAGCACCAAGACTTATCTCTAATTGATAATATGTGAGAAGATTCTATGCAAGTAAAAACAGAAAATGCAATTACATTTTATTGCAAGAAATTTGGAAAACGTATTTTTAACAAAGTTAGCTCTTCCAAAGTGTTACCTTAGGCTGTCTCTTAATGGCGCCTTCTCACAAGTGTGAAATTTAATGAAGGCAACAGCATTTATAAGCAAGACCAAAATGGTATCTTAATTACTAGCTGCATTTTCTTAGGCAACAAGAGATTAAATGAAAAGAGAAATTAGTTTTACAAATGGCATCATACATCTTTATGTTACACCCCCCTCCATCAAGCCACAGATGGTTATGTATCTTGAACTTCCTAATATTGTAGGCAATTTTCTTTTCCTTGGGCACACCCAAACCCATCACCACTCCAAATTATATCTTATTTTGGAGCCATTTACAAGGGCTGAAGCTGTTCATCATAATGATTTAACATTCACTGACCACGAGAAGTATGTTTTCCCCTTACTGGGCTCTCCATAGACATGAAACTAAGATTTGCTGGAACTTCTAGCCTGTGACTTTGCCACGCACTCACTCGCAGTTGAGCCCGCAGTGGTGGTGAACCCATGGCACGTGCCTTATTTGTTTTTCTTTTAAGGCAAAAGATGTTAATGTGTGAGGTGTTTTTTTTTTTTAAACCTCAACCTCAGTATTCAGGTTTAATTGCAGTGTTGGCACTTTGCGATACATAAGTGGGTTTTGGGTTGAAGTTTGGGCTCTCATCTCTAAAAGGTTCGCCGTTACTGATTTAGGGGATAACTTCACCTGATATAACCGATTCTAAAAGGGGGCTCTTGAGCCACTTACTCCTGCAGAATATAGCAACCAGAATCGGGGGAAATGACTGTGATCGCTGCCTGTCATGTAACAGAATTGGTGTCTTAAGACAAGGGACTCTTAAAGAACCCCATGAGTCACTCTCATCAGATACCTATCTATAAAACTGGATGAATTAAAGAGAGTCTCAAGATTTTACTTCTAGTTACAGTTAAGTCCTATGAGAACAGCAATTCCACAGATACTAACTATACTGAAAACCCCTCAAGTACCTAAAGGCACTGATGAGAGATCAAAAGCAGGACAATTCATTTGGAGTTTGGGGTATGTGCATGAATTTTCCATTTTCTTCTTTCAGCAGACCCCAGTCCATGTCATGCATAATTTTCCAGGTGTGGCGGCACACACCTGTCATCTAGGCTACCTGGGAGGCTTAGGCGGGGTGATTCCAAGTTTGAGCCCAGCCTAGGTAACTCAGCAATTCAATTTCCCAAAAAGAAAGTCCATAGTTTTACTTTCTTGTCCCAGTGGACAGATTTCAAGGAAAAGGTGGTAGCTGGTGAGGGGCTAAATAAAGTCAGAGTAGAGCAGTCCCAAGTTGTATTTATAAATGCTGCCCAACTGTATTATTGCGTTGCTCAACTGTATTATATTATACATATTGCTCAAATCTCCAGGTAACCTCTGAACCGTGTATGTGAAGGGCAGACTCCTAGTTGCCTAGATACGGCTAAAAAGAACCACATTAAAATTTACACTGCTGTTCGGTGTGGAAGAGGGTAAGTGCTTCCAGCTGTGCTCAACTAATGGCTTAATTCTAAAAAGAAAAAAAATACGTAGGAAGAACATAACAAAATCAAAAGTATTTACAATACGTCATTGGTGGCATCTGGGATATAATCCAAAGTGTACCGCGCAGGCCAAGCGGTGGAGCTCAGTGGTGAGTGCTTGCTTGGCAGGCACGCAGCTGCGGGCTGCATTCCTAGCACTGACCAGGAGAGAGGAAGGACAGCACACAAATAGAAACAAGAAAATATAAATATTAACCAGAGACACTCAAAGGATATGGCCATGAAAGGATATGAGATGCTGAAAACCACACGCAAGGAATCTAAACGACAGCTACTACAGCTAAATTAAAACACATAAAGGACTGATGTGGGGCCAGGGATATAGCTCAGTGGCACAGGCGCCTGCCTGGCGAGAGCAAGGTCCCAAGTTCGATTCCCAGTACCGAAAAAAGAAAGAAAAAAGACTGATGTGATTCAAAATAAACCTCTCCTCCTCAAGGGAAAAAAATATACCAAGAACACCAATATCAGTGAACTAGTGGAATGATCAGAAAGCTCATATAGTTGGGTGTATAGCTCAGCCCTGGCAAGCGCAAGGTCCTGAGTTTGATTCCTGGCACACAAAAAAAGAAAGCAAGCCCATACACTTTTCAGTGTCTGGATAAAGTTTACTAAAAATTTTTGTAAAGCCCATGGCAGTTTCTTATTATCAGCAATTTCAAAGCTACATACAGAGAGAATAAAAACAAATACAAATGTTTCTAAAAGACAAACAGCACTATTTGAAATTATCCAAAACTGGACACAACCCAAATTACTATGAACAGTAAAATGGATATCGGGATGGGTTCCTGTCGTGTACTAAACTACGGCAACGAGAAGGGAAATGAATAAACGGCTGTGAGTTCATCTCCAGTCCTGTGCAAGCGCAGCCAGGCACAGAAGAATGCTCACTTTGTCATCACACTAGTGCAAGAGTTCACAATAAGGAAAAAGTAATCTACGACATGAGAAATACTGATTACCGCTGGCTGCGCTTGCGCGCGCGAGGAGCTGCAGGTGCGCAGGCCGAGATGCTGCGGACCCGCGACCGGGCCTCCGAGGCTCTTCAAGTCTGCAATTTAAAAAATGGCCTCCAATAAAACTGCATTGCAAAAAATGGGAAAGAAACAAAATGGAAAAAGTAAAAAAGTGGAGGAAGCAGAGCCTGAAGAATCTGTGGTAGAAAAAGTACTGGACCGACGTGTAGTGAACGGGAGGGTGGCGTATTTTCTGAGGCGGAAGGGATTCGCAGATGCTGAGCATACATGGGAACCTGGGGAGAACTTAGATTGTCCAGAGTTAACTGAAGCATTTCTTAGTTCTCAAAAAGCTGGGAAAGAAAAAGATGGGGCAAAGAGAACGTCTTTGTCTGACAGTGAACTTGATGACAGCAAATCAAAGGAAAAAGGAGAAGCTGCTGACAAACCTAGAGGCTTTGCCAGAGGTCCTGATCCCGAAAGAATAACTAGTGCCGCGGACAGTAGTAGAGAACTGATGTTTCTCATGAAACGGAAAGATTCAGACAAGGCCAGCCTGGTGCTGGGAAAAGAGGCAAATATGAAATGTCCACAGATTGTAATCGCTTTTGGTGAAGAGAGACTAACTCGGCATTCTTGTCCAGAAGATGAACCTCGATAACTTACATTATATATATATATATATATATATATATATATATATATATATATACACACACACACACATTATATATATATTATATATATATATACACATTATATATATTTATAGATACATATATCTTAGTTTTTATTTAATAGTGTGGAAAAAACCAGCATTCTAATGAAAATCAAGTTTAATATATTAGTTTTGAAAGTAGTATTTGGGGGAGTTGTTGGGTTTTGTTTGTTTTGCACCTATAGCACTGGTTACTTTGAACAAATAAAACCTTTTGTAGTTGCTTCCTTTATCAAAAAAGAGCATTTGACAACCTATATTTCCTCTGCCTTTCTAAAGGTTGGGGGAATTCTCCACAGTCAAACTCAATCGGAACCCATGTTTTAGCTCACATGCTTAAGGACCATTCTGAGTTTTTTGTTTGTGTACGCATAAAATACTTATGTAAGTGGTTTTTTGTCTTGTTTTTAAACATCTAGCAAAACAAAAACTATGAGTGGCAAGCTCATGTTTGAGATGCCATCATCCTGAGCAACCTAAGAAATAAACCACTTGAAGTTAAATAAAAAATCCGGGTATGATGGTACACACCTGTAATCCCAGCACTGGCGAGGCTGAGGCAGGAGGATCGTTGCAAATTCAAGGCCAGCCTGGGCTACAAAGTGAGCTCCAGGCCAGCCTGAGCTGCATAGAGACCCTGACTCAAAAAGACAAAAAAAAAAACAAAATAAAAAGTTAAATAAAAAGGTTTCCTGAAGCCATAAATAGATGATTCTGTGCTTAATCAGACAGTTTAAAGTGGATATTTTCAAAGCAGCCTTAACAGAATCCACATCTATGTCTTTAGTCACAAAAATGCAATGGGTTACTTGCAAAATTCCTGAAAAGAAAAATTCTTATCTCTGCCAGCAACTTCCCCACTCAAATAAGGTAGCAAGTTAAAACCTGGCTTGTTTGGATTAGCTAAAGAAGACTTGTTAAGGGAACATTAACGATTCTTCATGACCTGACGGAGACTGCCACAAAGTGGATCTGAGCAGGATTTAATATTAACCAGTCGTCTTTCCGTGTTTACTTGCGAGGCGTCTGCAGCTTAGGCACCTGTCTGGGGATGGGCAGTGGACTACAGTAATTAAACCTCTGTGAGCCGCTGGTCACCCTGAGGCCTGTACTGGCCTGTGAAGCTGTGAAGGCTCAAAGGACAAGGTAAGACCACAGCTGGGGACATCTGGCTCCAACCCCAGTTAACTTAAAGGAGACTATAGCTGCAGGCTCCACACTCCTATAATAATACCAACCTAAAGATAAGGTAGTTAGCCGGGTGTGGTGGTACATGCCTGTAATCCCAGCACTCGGGAGGCTGAGGCAGGAGGATTGCTGCAAGTTCAAAACCAGCCTGGGCTACAAAGTGAGCTCAAGGCCAGCCTGAACTACATAGTTAGACCCTGTCTCAAAAAGACAAAAAAAAAAAAAGAAGAAAGAAAGATAAGGTAGTTCTTCTGATTGACATAATTGACTACTTGGGAAAATTCCCCAAGGTCCTGCCCCAATTCCCCCATTTTCTTGAGTATCCCCTTCCTTTGTTTGCAAACCAAATAAATACGGGCTGCCCAGAGAAGTCTAGGTCTAAACCCAGAGAATAACAAAAGCTGTAAGAGAGTTAGACCCTCCTGGAGCCCTGAAATCATTTCATTGTCTCATTTATTTAAGCCTTTGCTGTCCACTCACTTGGGAGACTGAGGGTCTGATCAGACTGCAATAACTCAGGGTTACTGAACCCGATAATGACCCATTACTTTACAACAAGTTCAAATCTGTACTCAAAAGTCAGGATTCATGGATGTCTTAAGA
>NW_004955455.1:2227704-2288144 GCF_000276665.1 Chinchilla lanigera | reverse complement strand
GGAGGGAGGGAGGGAGGGAGGAAGGAAGAAAGGAAGAAAGAAAGAAAGACTGATTACCTGGGGAAGATAAGTACCAAGAGGGGCCATGAGGGAGACTCCTGGGATGTTGAGTTCTATTTCTTTATCTGGATATGGTCACATGGATGTTTTTATCAGTGAAAATGTACGAGGTACATACTTATAGTCCTTATACCTTCCTGCGTATATATTTAAATAAAAAGTACTGCTTAAAAACAACACCATAATGAAGGGGGAAGGGGAGTGGAAGCATTTGCTCTAAAATCAGGAATGAGATAAGGATGTCTGCTCTCACCACTTTTGGATGTAGTACTTCAAATTTTAACTACAGCAATTAGGCAAGAGAAAAAAATAAAGGGATTATAAACAAGAAAGAAGAAAATCAAGTTATCTGCTGGGTGTGGAGCCACATGCCTCTCATGCCAGTACTCTGGAGGCTGAGGCAGGAGGATCGCCCTGAGTTCAAAGCCAGCCTGGGCTACATAGTGAGTTCAAAGCCAGCCTGAGCTACACAGTGAGACAACCAGTCACCAAAAACAAAAAAGATCAAATTATCTTTTGTAATAGACAATATGATCCTATACTTAGAAGATTCTAAATACTTCATCAGACTTTAATTTTTAAAAATTTTACCTTACCAGTGCATGCATGTAGTATATAATACTTACATTCCTTGTGGGGAGTTGGTACATGTATATATTTTAATTCCTTTTTGCATCCCCTTTTCCACCCCTTCCTCTTCCAGCCATCCCTTGATTCCTTTCTTTTCTGCACATGTCTGCAGTACTGAGCTCACCTTCCTCACGTGGAGGGGAGTTGGCACATGTACAGGACACATCCCAAATTTTCTTCGTCTCTCATCCCCCGCCCCATCTCTTGATCTCCTTCCCCTTTGAGAACAACCTATCTCTCTACTTTACATTATTTATCTTTCATTTTCCTCTTTATCTTTACTCTGAGCTCCTCATATAAGAGAAACAATGTGATGGGTAACAAATTCAGAAAAGTGGCAGGATACAAATCCAACTTTAAAAAATCAGTGGCTTTCCTACATATCAAAAATGCAAGAGCCGAGAAAGAAACCAGGAAAACAATTCTATTCACAATAGGTTTAAAAAAAAAAACAACACCCTAGGAATCAACCTAACCAGTCTACAGTGAAAATTACAGAAGGCTGAAAAAAGAAATAGGGAAGCTCTCCCATGTTTGTGAATCAGCAGAATATTGTTAAAATGGTTGTATTGGTCAGGCATGGTGATACATACCTGTAATCCCAGCACTCTGGCAAGCTGAGGTAGGGTGATCAAGCTCAGCCTGGGCAACTTAGCAATTCAGTGAGACAATCTCAGAAGGAAGGAAGGAAGGAAGGGAGAGAGGGAGGGAAGAAGGGAGGGAAGGAGGGAGGGAACAAGGAAGGAAGGGAGGGAGAGAGGCAAAAAGAAAAAAAGAAAGAAAGATGATGATGACGATAGATGATAGATAGATGACAGTCATATTACTAAAAGCAACATACAGATTTAATGTAGTCCCTGTCAAAATTCCAATAACATTCCTCACAGAACTAGAGCAAATAATCCTAAAATCAATACAGAAATACAAAAGATACAGCATAACCAAAGCAATCTGCAAAAAGAGCAAGTCTGAAGGCAACTTAATACATGATTTCAAATTATAATACAAAGTCCTCATAACAAAAATGGCATGGTACTGGCACAAAAATAGACATGAAGACCAACGGAATAGAACAGAAGACACAGAAACAAGCCCACATGACTACGGTCATATGATTCTTCACAAAGCAGTACAAACATACTGGAGAAAAGATAACCTCATTAACAAATACTGACTGGAAAACTGGACATCCATATGTAGAAGAATGAAACTAGTTCTTTCACTTTGTACAAAAACCAACTGAAAACAGATCAAAGACCTAGATCTAAGACCCAAAACACTGAAACTGCTAGAGGAAGACAGGGGAAACCCTGGGAGTCATAAGGGCAAGCACAAGTTTCCTGAGTAGAACCCCAACTGCTCAGGAAATAACGTGAATCAACAAATGGTACTACATCAAATTAAAAAGTTCCCACACAGAAAGGGAAATAGCCCACAGTGAAGAGAAAGTTTACAGAATGGGGAAAAAAAATATTTGCCAGTCGCTCTTCCAACAGAGAAATAGATAATGCACTAGAAAAAATAACACACCCATAAGCATAAAAACCAAATAACCCAATCAACTAACGGGCAAGTGAATAGAACAGACACTCCTTAAAAGAAGTAGACATGGCCAGTAAGTATATGAGATAATGTTCAACATCTTCAGCCATGAGAGAAATGCAAATTCACACCACACTGAGATTTTCTCTCACCCTAGTCAGAATGGCTGGCACCAAGAATACAAAAAAACAGTCCATGCCTATAATCCCAGCACTCGGGAGGCTAAGGCAGGAGGATTTTTGTGAGTTTGAGACCAGACTGGGCTACAAAGTCAGATCAAGGCCAGCCTGAACTGCATAGTGAGACCTTGTCTCAAAAAAAATGAATGTTGGCAAGGATGCAACGGAAAGGACCCCTCTTCACTGGTGATGGGAATGTAAATTAGTACTCTGAAAATCAGTATGGAGGTTCCTAAAAATAGAACTAACATAGTGCAGCTAACAAATTATTGGTAAATACCTGAGGGACATCCCCACTGCACTGAACCTGCAGGGGTGCACGCATGGCTGTCCCATTGGGTAGTTTGTCCTACTGGGAGTACAAACAGATCTAATCACTTTTATCTGTCTTTTTACTAATAAAATTAATTTTAAAAGCCATCCAATGGGACAGCCATGCATCTACCATGGTGGTTCAAGATGCTGGTCAGTGAAACAAATTACAGTCCCATTGTGAATGTGTTAAAGACAGCATACTACAGGGTTACGTATACACCCGTTTTTATTGTGGCAAAATTCACAGTAGCCAAAATAGGGACTCATCCCAGGTACCTACCCACCAAAGGATGAAGAGATAAAATAGAGCCTATGTACACAGTGGAACATTATTCAGCTATAATTATGTCATATACAGAAAAGCAGACGGAACTGGAGACCATCATGTTAAGTGAAATGAGCCAGATTCAGAAAGACAATTAGTCTATGTTTCCTGTCATACGCAGAATCTTTTTTTAAAAAAAAGATGGAATGAAAGAAGGGAGGTGGGTGTTGCGGTGCATGCCTGTAATCCCAGCACTTGGGAGGCTGAGGCAGGAGGATCGTTTCCAGTTTGAGACCAGCTTGGGCTACAAAGTGAGCTCAAGGCCAGCCTGAACTGCATAGTGAGACCCTGCTTCAAAAGACAAAAAATAAATTTAAAAAAAGTACAAGGAAAAGTATCATTAGATAAGAGAAAAGGAATAAAGGTGAGGGGAATGTAAGGGAGGAAAATAGGGGGGATGTATATAATCAAAATGTTATATGAATGTCTGATTAAAACCCAATATTTTATATTATTAATAGGCATTAACAAAATACACTGTGTTAAAAAGAGGAAAAAAATCCAGGAAAGATATTCTAACTACAAAGGACCAAAAATTCAATGATTTTTAACTGTGAGCTAGAAGAAAGGGCAGTGGTATTTTCAACATGGCAAGAGAAAACAAATCTCAGCCTAAAATTCTATGGCAGAGCATTTCTTAAGAATTAGGACAGTCAGGCAAATGTAGAACACTCATTTTAGGCGGAAGTACAATTGCACAAGAAAGAGTGACGTGCAAAAGAGAATGGTGAGCAAGCACGTTACTGTGGAAAAGCTAAATGAATATGCATAGTTTAAACAGGAACAAAATGTTTGCTTTGGAAAAGAAAAACAAGATGAGGTCAACATAAAATCTAGTATATTGGTTGCACTTTTCTTCAAAGTTAGAGCGTTCCGAGGTCCTTGTATTGCTCATGAGCAGAATAAAACCACCGTTTTATTTTGACTTTACATGTACGTGTTACAAAAGCTAGAAAAACAACTGCAAGAATACACAAAAGCTACTGACTGCAAGGAATAAACGAGCAAGGGAACTGAGGAAGGGGGAAAAACACCTGCCACACGAAAGATCATGGGGCAAAGGGAGAAGAGTATGTGGGATGAGCCTAAAATTGTAAAAAACAAGCTCACAGTGAATGAAATGGACAAATTAAAAGGATATCACAATGTATAAAATTTAGAAAATCAGTGTTGAACATACGCGCCATCCAAATATCATCTGTCAACAAGAGCTATACTTAAAGGCAAGCCAGAGAAGAAAAAGCAGTGACACTTATGGGAGAAAGTTTATGATGTCTTTGCATTTTCTTTAAAACAGTCCCCAAAGCAATAAACTAGAGAAGAGGCTAAATGAGAACGCCAAGGGATAATTGTCAAAGATGAGTATTGCAAACACATATTAATAACATAATTTTAAAATAGTTAAGGATAATGATTCACACATGAGAATTCATTATAGTCTTCCAATTTTGAATACAACGAAACTATGTTCTTAAAGAAAAAGATATTCCAGGAGATATTAACCCCAAAGTAACATGGTACAGCTATGTAAATATCAGATATAGGGTAAAAGTATATCTAAAAAGGTATTATATATAAGAATATCAATTCAAACCTGGGGATACAGCTCAATGGCCAAATGCTTGCCTAGAATGCATAACATAGGGGATTTGATCCTGAATACCACCACCACTAAATTTGAAAAAAGAATATCAATTCACCTAAAAGTCTAATACCAGAATAGCCTTGAAAGTATATAGCAAAAAATCAACAGGACTGCACAGGGGAAAAGCCCTTGTCAATCACAGCATTGGGAAATCTCATCATACCTCTTTCAGTTCTTTCTGTATCAAATGCAAAAACATAGTGAATAAACTTGACCTAGGAGTCACAGAACGGAACACCACAAACCAACAGCCTATTCTAAACTTCATATGAATCTCAAGGCACGCTGCATAGCCAAAAGAGTCTTGGAAGTGAATAACTTGGAGGAGGGTGTCTCACATTTCTTGACTACAACACTTTTACAAAGTTATAGTAATCAAAACAGTGTGGCCGGGCGTGGTGGCACACGCCTGTAATCCCAGTACTCAGGAGGCTGAGGCAAGAGGATCATTGCGAGTTTGAGACCAGCCTGGGTTACAAAGTGAGCTCAAGGTCAGCCTGAACTGCATGGTGAGACCCTGTCTCAAAAAGACCAAAATAAAAGAAAACAAAAAAAAATATAGAACTGGCATAAAGATAGACACATACAACAACAGAATGGAGAGCCTAAAAATACATCCTTGTCTTATATAGTCGAATGATTTTTGATGAGGGTGATTAAACCATTCAGTGTAGGAAGGACAGTCTTTTTCACAAACAGTATTGGGAAAACTGGATATACAAACACAAAGGAAGGAAGTTGGACCCTTACCTCACACCATACGCAAAAATTAACCCCAAATGCATCAAAGACCTAAATAACATTGGATTTGGCAATTATTTCTTGTCTATGACACCAAAGGCACAGGCAATGAAAGAAAAAAAATAGACATAAACATTAAAAAATCAGAACAGAGTAAAAAGGTAACTGAAAGGGAGAAAATATTTGCAATTAATATATTTGGTAAAAAATTAATATTCAGAATATATAGAGAACTCCTAAACCTCAACAACAGCAGTAAAAAAAAAATAGATTAAAAATAAGCAAAAAATCTAAATAGACATTTTTCTCTGGGGCCAAAAAAGCACAAAAAGATGCTCAGCATCACTAATCACTAGAAAAATACAGATCAAAACTACAATAAATGTCTCACATCTATAATGGCAACTATCAAATAAACAGAAAATAATATCTGTTGGCAAGGATGTGGATTACTCTGCAGTGCTGGTGCCAGTATAAAATGATACTAGTTGAAAGGAGTATTTCTGATGTTCATGGTGGCGGAAAACAGCAACAGCGACAAGAACAAAAGGGCAGGAGCAGCGGCAAGCAGCCTTTCTCCCTCCCTTACACTGTATGCAAACTACTTGCCCCAGGGCCGGTGTGGCACTCACACCCAGAATTCCAACATTTGACAGAGAATCAGTCGTAACTCTAGAAGCCCACCCCAGGACATCCAGACACAAACCATAACAGAGGTCCTCAAAACAGGGATGAGAACCTTGACTCACTTCACCCCTGGGACAGGTTGCGGGTTACTTAAGTCCCATCACAGAAGAGAAATTTTCAGGATTTGTCTCTAAGAGTCATAAAGGGATTTATGCAGCAGATTTTTAAAGGAACACGCTAGAAGAAATGAAATGCAAGCCTTCAAGAGAGAGGCACAGTCCACTGGGAGTATTTATGTGGTTTTGGTGGTAGAAACTTGTGGAATTTTTCAATCTATAGAAACTTCAGAAGTAATGGGCCCTCCACAGGTAGAAAGACAACAGCTCATTTTGCAGGGGAAACGGCGCCCCTTACAGGAAAAAGGTACAGGCAGTCTGTAGTTTCCTTCTGCCTCAGTTCTTACCTCACACATAGGTGAAAACTTACTTGACATGATCACAGGCCTACTAAAACTTTAACATTTCTAGAAGGAAACAGAGTAAAATAAAAATCTTTGTGACTACAGGGTATGCAAAGATTTCTCAGGACACAAAAACCATGAACCATAAAGCAAACAATTGATCATGGATTTCATCAGAATTTAAAGATGAAAAGTAGCCAGGCATGGTGGGGCGTGCTTATAATCCCAGCACTCAGCAGGATGAGGCATAAGGATCACTGAGTTTAAAGCCAGACTGTACTACATAGCGAGTTCAAGGCCCGTCTGAACTACAAAGCAAGACCCTGTCTAGTTGTAGAGGCTTTTAAATTTTCTTTTGGTTTTTTGAGACAGAGCCTTTCTAGGTAGCCCGGGCCGGTCTTTAATTTATAACAATCCTCCTGCCTCGGCATCCCGAGTCCTGGGATTGCAGGCATGCACCACTGTGCTTGACCAAGGCTTTTAAAATTTTTTATTACCAAGGCTTTTTATAAAGAAGAAAAACTCAAATTGGACAGGGTGGCACATGCCTGTAATCCCAGCTCTGTGGGAGGGTGAGGCAGGAAGATCACAGGTCCAAGCCTTGGTAACTTAGTGCTTTAGGAACTCTTGTCTCAAAAATAAAAAGGGCTGGGGATGTAACTCAGAGCAAAGGCCTTGGTTTCAATCCCAAGTACCCCACCTCCACCACACACACATAGCGCATACAAAGAAGAAAAACTGGAAAGAACTCAAAATTCCATTAATAGGTAAGGGCCTAAACAAATTCTGGTGTATCCATACAAGGAATACCAACGAGCAATGAAAGAATTACTACACACAACACTGATGAATTTTAAAACCTATGTGAAAGGAAGAAGACACAGAATAGTATGATTATACAATTCAGTGATGTGAATATCTGGAAAAGCCAAGCCTAATGAGTACAGACATTCCTCCTTCAATGACCAAGTTATATTCTTGTGGCTGGGTCATTAAATGACTAGGTCGCTAAGTGAGAAAATGCATATGTACGTTACAATATTCAGAACAAAGAAATGGTCAAAAGAAACTCTAACTGGATGACTGTGCCTTTATTCGCATAACTCTCACGTGCAGTACTGCAGTGTATAGCAAAACATGAAACTACAGTACTATATTGTACAGTAGAATCACCAAGATTACAGTATTATACAAACAAGGTGTGCTGTACGAAAAAAGACCTTGAGGCTCTATCAAGAAGATGTACAGCACTGTACCGAAAGAGAGAGAGAGAGAGAGAGAGAGAGAGAGAGAGAGAGAGAGAGAGAGAGTTGTGAGTCCAAGCAGTGGTGATAAGCCCAGTCATAAATCTGAACCACATCAGTCATAAATCTGAACAGTTGTTAAACAGATAGGCCATTAAACAAGGAACATCTATACATATTTGACAAAATTCTTTGAACTACACATTTAAAATGAGTGCACAGCTGGCACGGTTGCACACACCTGTAGTCCCAGTATTCAGGAGGCAGAGGCAGGAGTATTGCCATGAGTTTAAGGCCAACCTGCGCTATAAAGTCAGTTCAAGGACAGCCTGAACTACATGTGAGAGCTTGTCTCAAAAATAAAATGAAGTGAATACATTTTATTGTGCATACATTACAGATTCTGTACATTATAACACACAAACAAGGTTTCTCTATAAAATAGGAATAATAATAGTTCCTACTTATGCTGTTGTGATGAGTAAATGGGTTAGAATTAGTTCATGGGAAACACTTAGAGCTTATTGGGCAATAACAGAAACTTAAGAAACGAGCAGGATAAAATTTTTAAATGATAAGTAACTCTGCGTACCAGTCGCTATATAGATCACTACAAGCAATGTTGCCTTCTGGTGTACACTGGGCAACTTCCGGAGGCATTTCTGTTCGTCACCTTTGGAGAGGTATTACACCGAGCTGTAAACAAAATGACAAAAACAATTCACAGATGGAAAGGAAATAACAAGTAACTCCGTACAGTACTTGTAGTTCATTTATTCCTACACGTGTGAGAAGTGCCGAAACAAAAAATTTCCCATAAGAAATAATGTAAGTAGAAATATTAGTCTAATATTAAGTAATGAGATTGCTTTGTAATATCGAACCTTATGATTAAAAAGACATGGATTAAGAAGCAATTACACCCCCCACACACACACACACACTAAATTAATTTCTCTTTACCTCTGCTGGGAAGAGTCCTGGCTGAATGAAATGGTGACAAGGTGGAGAAGAAGGCTTAGCTACTGGCAGAGGAATCCTCTCCACCCAGGTGATTTCTCACTGATTTCTTCTTTTTTATGTCTATCTCTATTTTTTGAGACAGACTCTTACATAGTTCAAGCTTGTCTTGAACGCACTGTGTAGCCCAGGCTGGCCTTGAACTCACGGAGATCCTCCCGCCTCGGCCTCCCTAGTGCTAGTGCTGGGATTACAATCGCGCGCAACCACTCCCAGCTTTTTTTCTGTCTCTTAGATTCGCTGAACATTTGGGAGATTCTGATTTTGGGAGTTTCACTAAAAGCTTACCAACAGAAACTTATTTTTATCTATGTCTCTGAATGTTTCTTAAGTGTGACGTTGTGACATAGGTCCACATTTTGGCCAGCTAGAGCTTAGTCTGGGCCATACTTTTCCAGAAAGTTCTCAGCTTCAACCCCCTAGCACACACGGCTGTTATCGGTGCGGTACTTGCTTCCTCCCACCCCTCCACCTCACCTAAAGCCGTTGCCTGTTGCTGCGCCTGTTGAAGTCCCTGCAGCTCCTCAGTGCTGACTGCCGCTCTGCCCTCCGAATTCTTTCACATCTTCAGCATTGGCTTCCGGGCCCTGAGCCCTACAGAGAATCCCTAAACTCGGTGATACAGCTTTCGGCAGCTTCTTTGCGGGCACTGGCTGCCCCTCCGTGCCCCGTCATACCATGAACGCCAGTTCTCTTTTTACCTTTGACAAACCATTCATGGCTGGCTTTAAACACTTAGTTACCCCTCGTCCCAGGATTGTCCTGTATCCCTGGGGGCATCACGGCAAATACTGTAAAAGGCACATTGTGCCGGATGTGTAACACACACATTTATTTTTTAGAAATATTTCTACTGACAATTATTAATTTTAATTTTTATGAGTTTTATTACATTAAACAATGTGCACTTAACAGGAAAATAAAATAATAAAATATTACACTTTTAATATGTGGGTTTCTTTTTGGTCTTTTTTGAGACAGGGTCTCGCCATGCAGTTCAGGCCGGCCTGGAGCTCACTTTGTAGCCCAGGCTGGTCTTGAACTCACAACGATCCTCCTGCCTCAGCTTTCTGAGTGCAGGGATTACAGGCATGCGCCACCACGCCCATCTCTCCCTTTTCTTTTTAAAGGTTGCTCTTATTGACTGCTTTTTTGGCTATCACTCTTAATCTTTGGCATCACTCTTGATCTTTTGGTGATCCGTGATTAGCACTTAAAATGCACGAAAGTACAAGATAGTAACGATGAACATGTGGAGGTCCTGCACTGTTCCCAAGCTGCTGTGAGATTGACACATGGGCCTGTTTCATCAAACGGAGAGGCACCAAGTGGCAATCAATGGAACAGCTCTCGTGGGGTGGTGTCCTGTCTTAGGAGTTCTAACAAGTGCAACAAATCTGGAGAAAGGGCCAAGCCCTGAAACAATTTCCCTCATCAAAATGCCAGAAATACTGCGTTTGATGTGTTCTGAAGCCCAGTTCCAAAGTATGACTGTATTCACATACACTTTAAATTTAAATCCAGGGGCTGGGGATATAGCTCAGTGGCATAAGTACCTGCTTGGCAAGCGCAAGGTCTTGAGTTCAATCCCTGGTACCGCAAAATAAAAAAATTTAAATCCAGATAGTCTGTCTGGGTGCACACAACAACCTCCTACAAATAAAAAAAAGTGTAAAGAATAAAAACGTGGGCAGTAACAGATACAAACCGGGCTTGGTGGTGTACACCTGTAATCCCAGCACTTGGAAGGCTGAGGCAGGAGGATCGTTGTGAGTTCGAGACCAGCCCGGGCTACAAAGTGAGCTCAAGGCCAGCCTGAACTGCATAGTGAGACCCTGTCTCAAAAAGATAAAAAACCAGACCAAAACAAAACAAAAACATACCAAAAAAAACAGATACAGAGATTCTCATCATACAAAGAAATGCAATGAATATGTATGATAGCATTTTAAAATCAATAAAGGGGCAAAAAATAAAAACTGAGAGTGCTAAACGTTGGTGCCAACATAGAACTGTAATCTGCATTATGCACTGTAGGTAAATGATAAATTATTACAGGCAATATGAATAAACATACAAGTGTATATATCCATATACATTAATTATTAGTTTATGCACTAGGATAATGATTAAAGGTAGTTATAACCTTAGAAGCTTATTACATTAAATTCTTGTTTCTGCTCTCTGAAAATTTTTAAATGGTTCCTATTCACTGAAAAACCTATAATAGATTGGGTAATGAGTAATGTAGGTGCTTTATATACTTAACCTTTCATTCATTAAATCTGGTATAGATATGTCTCCTTTTTCATTTTTTATTTTAAAAATTTAAAACACTAACAAAACAACAATGAAGACAAAATCAAAACAACACAAAAACAAAAATGACACATGACCTCAAAACAAAATGATGGGAATTAACAATGGTTGCTACATTAATACTGTTATCTTCAATGAAGTTGCTCAGTCCACCAGACCTAAGACTGTAGGATTGATCAAACAATCAAAGACAGTAATGTGTGGAAATTCTGTATCATTTTTATTATTTTCTATGCTTTTTTTATGTATTTTTGTTATTTTTTTTTCTTTTCTCTTTAAAATGAAGAACAAAATTTATAGGTATATACAAGGATAGCTGGGGTAGATGTATTGCTGATGTCTGTGGTTTATTGAACTTGACCAATTTTGCATGCTTGAATCTGGTAATCAGAACCACTGACCTGAAAACAACAATATGCGGTATGAGAACCATTGTTGCATTCCTACCATCTTGTATGGTGAAGCTCCTTTTTTATTTTTTATATTAGTCTTCGTTTTTAGATTCACAATTCTAGTCTCTGAGAGACTGTCATTTATTCAAGAGACATCTATACCTTTAAGTGGAAAAGCCAGGATTCTGGGGCCCAAGTCTTGAAACCCTGTCTCTCCCACTGTGATACGTTATGATCTAAGCCCTGATACTTAACACAACTGAAGCATTCCTGGCAAGATTTCTAGTTTCCCGGAAATAATTAAGATCACCCTCGAATCCGGGGGTGGGGAGGAAAAAAGGAATGGAAAAATGCAGAGTAAGCCTGGCCTCACCTGGGAAAATGTGGGTAGAAAAGAAATGATGTACGTAATTTTACCCACTCACAAGTTCCCTTGGGCGAACCCATGCAAAAAAAAAATCTTTCGATCCCAGGTTAGTTATATCTACTTTTTAGGGGTAAAAGAGGCTAGCTTCAATGATAGTATGTAAAAGATTTCAAATTCCTTTGATCAGAGTTGTTATACCAACCAGTGCATAAAGTGTAACTCAGTGCTTGTGTTGAGAAATCTTTTAGTTTGCCTTAGTAAAGCTGATTTTTTTTTTTTTTTCTTTTCTGAGACTGGGCCTCACTATGCAGTTCAGGCTGGCCTTCAGCTCACTTTGTAGCCCAGGCTGGTCTCGAACTCGCAGTGATCCTCCCGCCTCAGCCTCCCTGCACCACCACACCGATTATTTTTACAATCAGCTCTTCACTCCAAAAGCACATACAAGGAAAGTAATGAAATAAATGGTGGTACGAGACTGGTGTAATTCATTTGAGTCAACTGACCCTCTTGCGGGCAAAGACTACCTATGTTGAGTATGAAGATGCAGGACAGGAAACTAAAAATATTAGGCCTAAAAAACAGGTTCTGGCCTTCTGTAACATGTTCCTGCGGAATCAGCGGCGACAGAACGGGGGAGGGTAACAGAACTCGGCGACCTCGACATTGTCAGCTTCCAGAACCCGTGAGAACTCTAAAGCGAGGCGAGGTCACGAAGACGGGTTTCTTCTCAAAGCAGCGAGACAGTACAGTAGAGCCCGCCGCCTAACTCCTTCCAGAAACCGACCGGAACACAAGCCGAAAGCGTAGGCTGCACAGACGCCCAGAGGGACCAGGCTAAAGGGAGGAGCCAAGCGGAGCCCGCCGGCGTGCGCGCGCCCAGATTCGCAAGAGCAGCAGAAGCCGCGCGCGCGCACGCGCGGGTGGGACGCGCAGGTGCAGTAGAGACCTCATGCCTTCGGGATGGGCATGGAACTGGGCGGAACTAGCCACTGGTGGCGCGGTGACGCGATGTGTCGCGGCGGAAGGGTGTGAACGCGCAGGCGCAGCGCTGACTCGAGGGCAGGTAGGCGGGGCTGCGCCTGCGTCTTGAGAGACGGTGGCGGCGGTGGCGGCGGCGGCGGGAGCGGTAGCGGCGGCAGTTGTAAGGGGGTTTCAGGAAGATGGTGGTGATTAAAGAATTGTGAGTGGATCGGTGGGCTCTGGCGGGGATGTGAAACGACGGTGGTGGGAGGTTTATTGGGTGAAAAGTGGCAGAATGCTCCTAAGACGGAGTGAGCCCCGGGCTGGGCGCCTCCTGCGCCCCCCCACCCCCGGCAAGTACCCGGGGCCACTGGAGGACCCTACGCGGAGCGCCGTGGAACCCCAGGGTTGCCATGGTAACACAGCCGCCTTCTCCTCCCGGGCGGGGGCTGCTGGGTCTGGGTCCAAGCAGTTGTTGCTTGGGAAGGTGCGGCCGGGAGTTTCCGCCGGGACCACTCTCCTCCCCTGTCGCCGCCACTCCTGGCCCGGGCCCACCCTTCGGGCCCGCGGGTGGGACCGGCCGTAACCTGAGGACGGGGAGGCGGGGTGATCTGACCGTGATTTGTGGTCCGGGGTGGAGTCTTGCTCGTATCCCGCGGGAGATGGGATTGCCCCGTGAAGGCAGCCCTGGTGTCGGCTCGTTGGAGCCCTAAAGTTCCAGCTGGAGCCGGGACCCACAAAACGCGCACTCCCTCTGGATGCTCAGTTGATTGACTGGAGAGCCGTTCCCCTACCCCGAATCTCAGTTGCCCCATCTTGACGATGAGACGACCCTCGGGGCCCCAGCTAGTTCACAGGGTTGAGGTGAGGTGCTAGACACTTGGACAGCAGATCGGCGGAGTAATTTTCTTATGGCTTTTCTCGACACAAAACGTCAGGTTGGCAGTCAGTGTCCGGATGTCACACCTGGTTCCTGTCCTCAGTATCTCTTGGCTAACTAGAGTGTTTTAGTATGGCCCCTTCTTTTTTCGTCCCAAGTTGTTTCACTTTTTTTTTTTTTTGGAGACAGGGTTTCACTGTGTAGTTCATGTTGGCCTTAAACTCCATTTTGTGGTCTAGGCTGGCCTCATATTCACGGCAGTCCTCCTGCCTCAGCTTCCCGAGTGCTGAAATTACAAGCATGTGCCTCCGCACCCCACGAGACATTTTATTTTTGGTGTGTTAAGTCCCTTTTATCATTAGTAGCCAAGTGTGGTGGGCACTCCTCTAACCCAGCGAGGCAAGAGGATGGCAAATTTAAACACAGCTTAGACAGTTTAGTGACTTGGCCAAAAAAAGAAAAGTGATTCATGCACTTTTTGGCTTAAAACTGCCTACAGAAGTTTAACATATTTTTCTGTTCCGGTCTCATTTAGTACTTTTTCTTTGCCCACTCAAGTCTCACTTTTTTTTTCCCTGTTCCACTACTACTCTACAAATATGTAAGCTCGATTTAGGGCTTTGAGTTTGTTTTTGTTTCGCCTGAAGAGCTCTTCCTCAGCTCACCGCTCTCCTTCCAGGTGTGTGCTCTGGGTTTCCCTCAGGGAATTTATGTTCGCGCTGTCGTCTCTACTACATGCAAGCTCCGTGAATTCTGCAGTGTTGCTCACTCTGTCGTTGACTCTCAGAGCAGTCCTTTGCGTGTAAACATTAGTTAGATGAACTGATGAAAAATTACAGCGTTTGTCAATGACAGATCCTGGGGAAAGACATCTTTCCTGTAAAGTTTTGCAGTTGAAGCTTATTTATAGAACTGAACTTCTGGTTTCTATAAATTTTTTCTTTCAAGTCTTTTATAACAATGTATCAAGAAAGTTACCATTTGTTACTCTAATACCTATGTTATGGCAGATACTAAGACTGATGGAGGAGTTAAGACGGAGGGAAATGAACTTGGCCCAAGCCACATGGCCAGAGTTAAGAGACTGAGTCTAGATCAGATATCTAGTCATTTTTATTAGAGTTAACTTTCTCCCTCTAAAAATGTGAATTAAGTGTAGCAGATAGATGCCTTTGCCGTGCTAATACCCAGCTCACTCCTTGAAAGCAGTCCCCACCGGGAATTTGCACACATCCTTTTTGCAAACCTTCACCTTCCTTATGTAAATTTATGTGTACTGAAGTAACAAATGTTGAGATGTGTGGGAAGTCTTAGCTATGTTTCCTAAGGGTGCTACATTGTTTTTTGATGTTTATTCTTCCTGTGTCTCTTTCACATATTTTTTTTCCTCCTAGAATTTTTTTTTTTTTTTTTTCCAAGTGGAGGCTGTTTCTTATTTTAAGTATTTCCAGTTTCCAGTACAGCATCTGGTCTAGAATTGGGTAAATACTCAGGGCTGTTGAATTAAAAAAAAAAAAAAAATGATTCCTGCTTTCCATTCAGCTTTGTAAGATTGTTTTAAACCAGGAGCAGGGAGTAGGTCATTCCTGTATGAAGATATTGATAAACCAAAAAACCTTGGCAAATGCTTGTTTTATAAAATTCCGTCTATTTTTTATTAAAAGGTTAAAAAGTGACTGAGGATAGGCAAATTCCCTTTCATTTACTACTTAAGCAGTAGGTAAATTAGTATTGAGGACTTTGTAGCTGGTTCCATTTGGAAAAAATATTTTAATAATGCTGTTCAGAGCAGATTATAAATTTTCACATGACTCCTTTGAAAGGTAAATACTGCTTGTAGCATATAATGGAAAAGCAAAACCTGTTCCTTGTTCTATTTTTTACTAAGCAAATCTTGAAGTTACTCGACCGCCTTCCTCAGTGTCTAGTCACTTTCCTTCTGTGCAAGAAGTTTCTCTGAACATGTTGCCAAACAAAAGTGGGGATCTTCCTGCCAGTGAGTATTTGGTAAATTCTCGGCTGTGATTCTTTGGTTTTGCGAAACTTCAGGGAAAACTTTTTCCACTTCCTTTCTCTCTACAGTTCCACATTTTGGGTCAGGTCTTTATTAGTAATGTTCGAGGAGCCTCCCCAGAGACTTCCCGTTCTCCTGCTGCTCGGTGGTTCTGACCACCTACCTCTGTCTTCTTCAGGTCAGCAGGAGTTACATCACTTAGCTCTTGGATCAGACTTTCTGAATACATTTCTTTCCATTGTGTCGGAGCCCTGAACATGTGTCCCAACCTGTACCTTTCTCATGTCTCATCTCTCGGTGTCTGTGTCCCTACTGAGACAGCGAGCAGAACTCTGTGCCCTGAGGGGACAGCTAAAATGATTAGGGACTTTTAGATCTGGAGGGACAGCAGATTTGTTCTTTATGAGAACAGAAATTAACTACGTGTGTTTGGGAATAGTCACCATTTTTAGGTGGACATTCAGGCATAGATATTTGAGAATAAAAGGAGAAAGGAGGTAGAGCATGCAGCTGAAATGTAAACTAAATGTAAGTTCTGGGTTATGTTATTTTGTTTCATATTTTTGTAGAGACAGTTAACCAAGATTGCCTATGTTGAAAAGGCCGTTGGTAATACAGATGGTTTCTTACTTTGGAGAAAAGTAAAAAGAGAGAAGACAGCAGAAAAAAAGAAAAATTAGCATGAATAAAAGCATGGGGAGTTTTCTGCAAAATGAGGATTGAGATGATTGTGAGGTCTTTTGTTCCCTCCTCCCTCTTCAGAGTCTAAGAAGGACTGGGATGGGGGGTACGCTAACTTGGAAGCCAATTATTATGAGACAGTTGTTACATAGGTAATATGTGGGAGTGGCCTTGATTTTTTTGGAATTCATGGTAAAAGTAAGTTAATGGTAGAAATAAGTTAAAAGATTTCCTTGTAAAAAAATCTAGAGATAAAATGCAGTATTCTGATAAAATAATCACAGTATTTTTGGAATTCATCTATATTTTGGGTAAAATGAAAGTATAAAAGTATCCTTTTTTTGAGACAAGATTTCACTATGTAGTTCAGCCTGGCCTTAAACTCACTTTTCAGCCTAGGCTGGCCTCAACCTTGCAGTGATCTGCCTGCCTCAGCCTCTTGAGTACTGCAATTACAGGTGTGCACTACTACGCCTTGGCCTAAAAATATCCTTCTGATGTCTTCAGTATATATTCTCTGGGACAGGATCGAACACGTAGCAATTGACTATCCTGGAAAAGGTTACTCTATTTGTAAGGCTCCAGGTAGTTTCCTAGAAGTTTTTCCTCAATTCCAAAGGAGTCCTTATTTTCTACCTTATTAGACTTGAATACTTGGGTAGTGGAGGAACAGTTTGTACAAGCATTTGTTTATGAAATTCAAAATACGTATTCTGTGAGAAGTGTCACTTTCAAAGTGCACGGTATATAGGTGGTGAATATAAACATTAAACATTTCATAAGGGCAACTGACTAGCCAGCCTACAAATAATAGATTCTGTACCCTACAATTTTCAGTGATGAGTTTCACGTTTTTTTTTTTCTTTTTTCTTTCATTTCCTTAGTCCTCATGAGAATTGCTGCAACTGCATCTTTGAGGTCCTCCTACCATGAGGACGTTCCGTGAAAGTCAACGTTGTGGTCCAGGAATGGTAGTTTTATTTTTGCGGCTTAAAAACCCTTGTTTTGGATGCAGGCATTGGGCACCGGAAAGATATCTTCCACAAATGGCTTTCTTGTGTCTTTTGATTTCAGAGTTCTGTCAATGGAGTCATTGGATTTAAACAATAAACTCCTTTATGTCTAAAGATACCTCTTTTAATTTTTAATTTTCTGTCTTTTTGAGACAGGGTCTCACTGTGCAGTTCAGGCCAGCGGTGAGCTCACTTTGTAGCCCAGGCTGGTCTCAAACTTGCAACGATTCTCCTGCCTCAGCTTCCTGAGTGCTGGGATTACAGGCGTGCACCACCATGCTCGGCAAGATACCTATTTTAAAGCCATTTCATATATAATATATATTCTTTTTTGTCTTTTCAGCCGTGTGGTTTTGCCATGTTCTGTTCAGGAGGTAAGTCTTTCTTCTGCAACATTTTATTGGTATAATTTACTTTGTTTTGTTTTTCTTCGAGACCTGGCCTTGCTATGTCGTTCAGGCTGGACTTGAACTCACTATGTAGCCCAGGCTGGCCTCGAATGCACAGCAATCCTCCTGTCTCAGCCTCCCGAGTGCTGGGATTACAGGCGTGTGCCATCACGCCAGGCTCTGTTATAATTTACTTCGATACGTTCATCTGAACACATATCTTTGTAATACTTATTTTTTCAACACATCGCTGATAATAAATGATAAATGAATTTCTGTTCTGCCTTGCTTTAGAAGAGTCTACAGAATGTAATATAACCAGTAGAGGAGTTCTTTCCATACCATCTCAGAGAAATGAGACTCAGCCTGAATTTAAACACCTTTTCAGCTGTTTGAGAAGTAACTTCCTATACTATAGGATACTATATATTGTTTAAATTTTTATTTAATGAGTACTATAAGATATTTTAAACATTGGTCTTTAAGCCAGAATCTACTTTCCTATAGTGCTGTGCCATTGTTCATATTTCAGCTAACTTTAGCAATGGGAATTAAGCCTGCTCTGTCTTACCTGTTGTAACTGTTTGATTTTCTTATGGTAGCCCTTCCTGCCAGCTCACATACCTACTCCCCAAGACCTTTGATTCCATTTATTTATTTATTTAGAGACAGGGTCTCGCTATGTAGTTAAGACTGACTTTGAACTCACTTTGTAGCCCAGGCTGGCCTCAAACTCATGGTGATCCTCCTGCCTCAGCCTTCTGAGTGCTGGGATTATAGGCATGCGCCACCACGCCTGGTCTTTTATTCCATTTTAAAAGGTCACTGCCTTTTGGTTTTTTGGTCTCATGTACAGGGCTTCTAGACTTCACCAGCCAGCGTACTCATTACATATGTTAGAGTTGTCACTTTGAAAAAGGTGTTCCAGGCGTGTCCTGACTAACACATAACTGTGAGAGTTTATTGTCTTACTTGATCTGCCCATGATGTAGCAGTACATCGCCTAAGAGAATCTGTGTCTTGCAGTTGCAGGTACTTGTAGGATAGCCAAGAATGAGGCTAAAAGGAGAAAAGCTGGCTGAGAAAGTAAAGCTGGCTGAGAAAGAAAGTATGTGTGGAGGAGCTCATAAAACCCTCTGGGCTCTCTGCAAGTTGCACGCAGTTCCTCCTCAGCCAGTTACCGGGTTTTCCTAGAAGGCGCAGTAGAGCAGAAGCAGTGACTTGCAAGTAAGACAGTGCAACCTGATAACTTCAGCGATAGCTGACAGAAGACAAGGGAAAATGCAGGAACTTAAAAATTTAGCTGCCTGACACTGTTCAGTGCAAACTTGGACACAGCTGTATGTGTCTCAAGAATGCCTGAGGTTTTACTGTATTATAATACACTAGACACAAACCAGGCACCCCTGTTCTTTTTCTGTGTTTGCGTAATTGATTGTTTAAACTCACATATGGAACTTAACATTGTTAGCTTTTTTCCTTTTGGTTTTAGCTGGTTGAATGAAATTGTTGAAGTCTTTGGGTCTTGGTAATATTACCCAAATAATCTTCTCAGCTTTTTGTTATATTAAGAGTTAATAAACACGGCTCTTGTCTCTAAATTATTCTTAGAAAAGCCTAGTAGCATACTACAAATTGTCAGTTCACTAGCAACTTTTTTTGAATACAATTGTTAAGATGTTTCTGTGTACATTTTTGTTACTGTGTTCCTGATTAAGACCAAATTAACTTTACAGACATTTTAATCTTGTTTAAAATGTAGCAGTATTAAAAAGTATATTTTGCAGGACTTAAGCGTGGCATTACTAGACTTACTCTGGTGCTGGGTCATGGAAAACCTCTAAAAGAGGAAACAGTCTTCTGAAGTCTAAAATCCCAACAGATATATTTTGGGAGCATTTAAGATATTTGTTTCGCCCCAGCTCCAGATCCTTCCAAATGGAGTATGGTTGTATGTGTTTTTTAAAGTTAAATTATCCTGCAAGATGGCATATGCCCGTGAGCTTTTTACATATGGAATATTGCCTGAGCTTATGGTAACCTTCGTTTTTTTCTCCAATTGCTATTAGTTCACTGAAAGGATAGGTATATGCCTGTATGACTTGATTGGTTTTTCATGCCTGTGTCTTGTATTACGAGCAACTGCTTTGAAGATAATGCACAATGTACTGAACATTGTTACTCTCCTGCAATCTTGTTTTGAAATTTTGTACCGTTTTTTGTTTATTTTTCTTCTCTTCAAGATAAAAAAAAAAGTGCACGAACTGAAAGATTAAAAATAATTTTAAGCCAGTCATGATGTACTATACCTGTAATCATAGTACTCTTGGATACAAAAACAGTAGGATCACAGGTTCAAGCCCAGCTAGGACAACTTGGCAACCTAGTAAGGATCTGTTTCAAAATAAAAAGGGCTGGGATGTAGCACAGTGTGAAGGCCCTGGGTTTAATCCCTAGTACCAAAAAAAAAAAAAAAAAAAGGGATAGTTTTGAATTACAAATTCTCAGATACAGGTTTTTGTGCTTTTTATTTGTGTATATACTTATAAAGAAGAAAGATACTTTTTAGGCTGTCTTCATCAGAAGAAAGAAGCTTAGTCAAATTTGAAGAGGTTGGAGGTATTGCCAGGGTTGATCATGAAACATATTAGACCTTGAGAACTTTGCTTTACCTATTGGAAACTGCTAGTGGCGTAGAACAATACTGAGTATTGGTACTTGTCATGAAGAATTTGGTTTGACTGGGTGTGGCGCCGCATGCCTGTAATCCCAGCCCTCAGGAGGCTGAGGCAGGAGTATCACTGTGAGTTTGAGGCTCAAACACCAGCTAATACAGCTGAAAATTGAATTTGAATTGAGTCAACAGGAACTGCATAGTGAAACTCTGACTCAAAAAGACAAAAAAAAAAAAATTCGATTCATTTTAAATGAAACAGATAACTGCTGTCAGCAATTTCCTGCCTTTTATGGTAATATTTGTATATTTATAATACCTTAAAAACTTCGTTGACTAAAGAACTTTGTTTAAAAGTTCTGATCCTGGGTACTCAGTTTCTGTTAAACTGAGCAAGGACCAAACTGGGCATGTCATATATAAGTCACAAGTTTACTAAAATTTGGACTGTTATAGTTCTTCGGATTTCCAGGGTTTTATTATATTTTATTTCCTTTCTATTTGTTAATAAGGTCAAAATTCGGGTTGCTCAGCTTTAATTGACAAAGTGACAATTGCATTCTTGCTGTACCTTCCTGAGAAGTTGTAAAATTGAGATATAATAGAAGTGAAAATGACTTGGGAAGTGCAGGTATGCCGTGTTCAGAAATTGCATCAGGAGTTGGGCGTGGTGGTGCACACCTGTAATCCTGGCACTTGGGAGGCTGAGGCAGGAGGATCATTGTGAGTTCGAGACCAGCCTGGGCTACAAACTGAGCTCAAAGCCAGCCTGAACTGCATAGCGAGACTCTGTCTAAGAAAAAAAACAACAACAAAAACAAAAACAGAAATTGAATCAAATGTCAGGGAGTTTTCTTCATGAATGGATAGTATATATTAAAGCAACAGAATATTTTTAACTGGCAATCTTTCCGAATAATGGAAATCCTATAAAATACTTAGTTAATTAAAGCTGTATTAGCTGGTGTTTGTCTTTTCAAACATTAATTTCTAACTTGAGTCATGTTTTCATGTACAACATAGGTGCTGAATAGTTAGGTACTTTTCTATATCTTCTATAGTAAGATTTTAGCACAGGAAATTTCTGCAGGTATGGCTCACTTGTTAAAGTTCTGTGCTCTTCGAAATTTCAGTATCAGGTTGGACAGCTTTACTCTGTCGCAGAGGCCAGCAAGAACGAGACTGGTGGTGGAGAAGGAATCGAAGTCTTAAAGAATGAGCCTTACGAGAAGGACGGAGAAAAGGGACAGTTTACACACAAAATTTATCACCTAAAGAGGTAATGGAGTGTTCGTGTTTGATGCACGGTCATATGTTGAATAATTATGCCGTGACTAATAGCATGTAATGCCTGTCTTTCTAGTAGACGAGCTGAGGTGCTGTCCACATTTCATTGTGGTATATTGTGTATTCATTTGTCAAGAGGACACCTCTCCCCCGTTATTTTTAAGTTATAAAAGTAATGTATCTCCACATAACAAAAATTCAAGCAACAGAGAAGTCTATAAAATAAAAACTTGATTTTCACACTTGCTGTCAAACATCCATAACCAAAGAAACACTAGAAATAGGCTCGGGATTGTTCTCCTGGGTCATGCTCTTCACATGTGCAAAGATTAAAAGAAATAAGCATGCTGGGAGATATATCACTGGTGTCGTTTTTAATGTTCTACAAAGGACTCATCCTGTACAGTTTGCTTTATTTTTTATGCAAGAATATATTGTCAATGTCCTCTATGTTTTTATTGAATATCTGTATGACTTTTTAAAGCTGAGTAAAAGTTTTAGTTTACCTATTCCCTAAAAGGGATTTTAAGTATTTTTTATAGATACTGTTTCTCTGAACCTGGTTGCACATATGTCTGTCTGCCTTAGATGACTATTTTTCTAGAAGTTGATAAAAGGATTGGTAGGAGGACATGTTAGTTTAAAATTTTGATATTATTGGCAAATTACCCTCCATTTTTTTCATATTTTTCTTTTGAACTTTTATTTAATTTCATAGGCAGAAAATACCGTCTTAATTAAATTTGTATTTTTTTTTGTTAGGTTGCATGTCTTTTAGTGCTAATTGACTATTTGACTTTCTCTATGACTTTACGATTCAAGTGCGTAGCCTTTTTTTTGGAGTTCCTGTGCATAATCCTCAAAGTTCTTTGTAATAAACATTAAAATAGAAAATGCACACCAGTATATCCATAAGGGCCCATGATCAGTAATGGATTTTTTTGTCATTGTTAGTCCCCAGATTATTAAGGTTTGGAGGGATTCTGCTCTTCTCATTAAAGTAAATCATACTTGTGTTTTTTTTTTTTTTTTTTCATACTTGTGTTAATAGAGCATCTTAAAGTTGTAGGTCAGTTGCGATCAGTATTTTTCATATTTTCTTGGTTAAACGCTACTTACAGTTTTATTCTTGTGGTCTGCATTTCCTTGTTTCTGTTGTACAGTTCACTTGAGAAATACAAATGTCAATTGAGATAAAATTTTGACCTTTTAAATGGTGTAGTCTGTATAATAGTGACAGTACTGACTTTAATTTTGTATACTCAGCTTTCTTTTTCTAAAGTTTATTTACCCATTAATTGAATTTTGCTGACACAAAAGTTTTTCTTATTTAAACATTGAACTCTTTCTGGGAGTTAGTTCGATATGTAAAATTTTTAATGGCCATGATATCCTTTTTAGATACTATTCCATATGCAAATAAACTTCAAATACATTCATAATATTCCCTAGTTGACAGCTACAAGTTGGAATATTAGGGAAATGTTTGATAATATTATTACATGAATGGATTACAAGTAATACATATGTACATAATCCTATTAAGGCTGGGTACAGTGGTGCACACCTGTAATCTCAGATACTAAGGAGGCTGAGGCAGGAGAATCACAGACTAAAAGAATCCTAGAAAGGGATTCAATAAAATGTTATGAATGGCTTGACGCAGTGGCTGAGTGGTTCAGGCAAGGGACTGCTAAAATGTTAAGAATGTTGATCACTTGGTGGTGAGAAAAGGATGAGTTTTAAACTTTTTCTCTAAAATTAAGAGTAAAAATTGTCCTTCTTTATTTGTTTTACTTTTAAGACAGGGTCTCGCTATGTAGTTCAGGCTGGTCTTGAACTTGCTTAGGTTGCCCAGGCTACATAAGCAAATCTCAAACTCATAGCAGTCCTCCTGCCTCGGCCTCCTGTGTGCTGGGATTACAAGTATGCATCACCACGCCTGGTTGTATTTCATTTTTATGAGAAAAAGACTGTTCATTATCAGGTTTGAAATGTCAGATTTAGGCAGCACTGCAGCCATAAGTAATGAGATGAAGTTGAAGACTGAATGTGGCTAGTCCAGGTGATAGTCTTACTCCAGAGCTTATTTTGGCTAGAGGTTCTGCATGCTGCTCTTAGTCTTTCAGTGGATTAAATAAAGGAAAACCTTGCTTTTCTGGAGGTTAGCCTTCCTGCACACTTGGGCTTCAGGAGTAGCTTCTTTATTCCTAGATAGAGCTGAAATCATCCCATAGGAGCCTTTGGTTTTACCTCTTCTATGAGATAGGCAGTGTGCGCAGTGTACATGAGAATATACTAAGGTCCGGACTTACTCAGGGTCACACAGCTAATGTTGTGGATGGTGACGGGGATAGTTACTCTGATTCCTACTTCTCTTTTGGTCATAATGGGCAGCTGCAGCACTTAGAGCCCAGCGAGCACGTCTCCCACAGGAAGGTGCAGAGGGGGACTGACGGGATGGAAGTGGGTGTGTGATCCCCTGCCCCCATAAAAAGAAAAGGTGGCACAGTGGACAGAATCATGCGACAGGAGAGCGAGAAAGTAAAGAGTGTGGCAGTCATGGGTCTCAGGTAGTGTGACAAGGGCTCACCACTCAGGCAGTAACGAGAAACAGCTAAAAACCCGTCCAGTGATTACAGCAATACACAGCCCAGTTGTTGGTCGAGTCTGGGAGTGTGAGTGGCCGTTGGCGCAAGGGCGAGCAGGTGTGTACACTCAGACTCATCAGCGTTAAGTGGAAAGCACATCAGCCACGGTGTAAACGTATGGTTGACGGCAAAAAACGTTAGCGGTAAGGCCTAAGGCCTTGTTAGGCTGTAAGAAAGACCTTGGTCCTGGGGCAGGCCTGGCCGTACAGCCCTTTTCAGACGTCAGGCTCCTCAGAGCTAGCTTTCAGGTTAGCTCGCTGACAATGTGCCCACTGTCCTTAGGGAGTTCATTGTGCTGTCTCTGAGAAACTTAAATTTGTGACCTTAGCGTATCTTCTCTTTTCTAGCATTCTAAGTGAGTTAATCCAAGTGGTGTGCACTGCTCTTGAGTATGTCAATAGAGTTGCACACTTGGCTCAGGCAGCCAAGACCTTGTTTTACATTTGAGATGTTTGAAACTCAGAGTCACTTTATCCGGTGGTAACTAGTCTCTGGAGCCTGGCCAGTGTGTACTTCCCCCTTTCTGCAAAATCCTTCTTGGTAAGATTGATACAGTTAATTTGAGCCAGAAGGCTGAGAAGCAGTCCTGAGAAGGTATTAGCAAAGCCCCCAAATTAGTGATCGTTTGCAGGGAACATTTCAAGTGTCTGTTTTCCTCTCATCTTCAGTCGCTGGCCTCTGAATCTTGTTCTGTGGTAGCAGAGGTAGGGCATGAACCCGGCAGGCACTGTGGGGAGGCAGAACCTGCCCTCTCAAGCACTGGTACAGTCCTATCTCCTGTGGAGAGCTGGAATATTTTCCCCTTCCTGAAGTGCGCTTCTTCAAAATTCCCCACAACCGCAAATGGCACCGTACCGTAACTTTTCATGTCTTTAAAGACTTACGTATCCCAAAGTAAAGTTAAACTGAAGGTACTCAAGATTATCCACATTCCCCCAACTGCACTAGCTCCTGCCAGAATAAAAATCCGTGGCTCTAAGAAGCCATTCTCTTTTCTCTGTTCTCCACAGATAACCTGCCCCAGCTTTTGTCCACCCCTCTGAACACTTTTCTTCGAGATGTCCAGACCTTTTCTAACCTGCTTGGTGTTCTGAGCTGTGCAGACATTCTTTGGCTACTTACATGCATATGGACCTTTCTTACTGGACTCATTATTTGTCCCTTCTACTCATTTTAACATTGGGTCAAATATCTATATGTGTACATGTTTGCCATCTTATACCCTGCCTTCCACAGAAATTCTTTAATATACACTTATTGAATGCTGATGAGAGAGAAGAGAATTTTCCAGGTAGAGAATTTCTTTTTGAGACAGGGTCTCACTATGTAGAACAGGCTGGTCTTGAATTCACAGCGATCCTGTAGCTTCAGCCTCCCAAGTGCTGAGATTACAGGTGCACACCACCATGCCCCGCTACTAGGCAGAGAATTTAGAAGCAAGACAAGGAAATGTGTTGCAATTTTTGAGATAGTTATTTCAGAGAAAAGCTTTTAGCTCTCCTGAAACCTCCCTGTATGAGCCCACTGACCAGTCCTTTTTGTTAGATTTTTGTGTTCTCTTTTCTTGTAGGAAGTCAGCTTTATTCTTTTTTCAGTCTGTGAGCATTATACCTTCACCACCATTTAGTCAGACCTGGATGCTGGAGTTTGTGATGCTTTGTCAGTGCCAGAATGGCCCTGTTTTCCAAAGATTGAAACACATGTTTTACTGAAAAATCATTTTAAAATTTCATGTGGCTCAAGGTAAGATTTCATTTTTGTAAGCAAAAAAGATTCATTTGCCAGAAATTTAAACTATGTTTTAAAATGGTAAGTTCAGGTCACCTAAAAATTCAAAGTTGGGGCGTATATGATGTTTCACATTCAGTGAGCATCTTGTACAAGTAAGAAATTAATAAGTATTAAGCTAAATACCCTAATCCATTCTTGAGTTGAAAATTGGCCATCACAGACACACACATCTTTTTTTCTTTGTAGGTAGTTCATTCTTAAATTTTACATAGTTCAGGCCTGTCGTAGTGGTGCATGCCTATAATTCCAGCACTCAGGGGGCTGAGGGAGGTTGATTGCCATGAGTTGGAGCTACGCCTGGATTACAAAGTGAGCTCAAGGCCAGCCTGAACTGCATAGCGAGACCCTGTCTCAAAAAAGAAAAAAAAAAAAAGAGACAGGGTCTCGCTATGCAGTTCAGGCTGGCCTTGAGCTCACTTTGTAGCCCAGGCTGGTCTTGAACTCACAACAATCCTCCTGCCTCAGCCTCCCAAGTGCTGGGATTACAGGCGTGTGCCACTACATGTGGCTGTTCAGTTATTCTTAATAATGCTGCTGTGAACGTTTGTGTGTAAGTTTTTGTGTGAACATGAGACTTCATTTTTCTTGAAGATACGTCAGTATCTAGATACAGGTGTATAGAGGCAGGGGGAGAAATCAGTCAGCAGATGAAATTGCTGGGTCATATGATAGCTCTGTGTTTAGCTTTTTCAGGGGCTCCCTATTTTTCAAAGTGCCTGCATCAGTTTGCATTCTCATCAGCAGTGTGTAAGGGTTCCAGTTTCTCCATATCCTCACCAACACTTGTTATCTATCCTTCTGAGTGTGTTATGTATCCTTTTGAGTCTAAAATGGAATCATTCTGGTTTTCAGTTCAGTTTTCTTGCTGACTGCTGATATGGCACATATTTTTGGTTAATGGTATTTGTGTATATTTGGAGAATATTTAAATATATATATATTTTTTGAGACAGGATCTTGCTATGTAGTTCAGGCTGGCCTCAAACTCTGGCCATCCTCCTACCTCAGCCTCCTAAGCGTTGGGATTACAAGTGTGCACAACTATGTCCAGCTAAATCTTTTGTGTTTCCTTTATTATTGAACTGTAAGAGTTCTTTATATACTCTGGATATTTGTCCCTTACCAGATACGTGATTTGCACATTTTTTACACATTCTGTTATCTTTTCAATTTATTGACATTGTCTTTTAAAATAAAGTTAAAATTAGTTTTGATAAAGTCCAGCTTGCCAGTTTTTCTTTTTTTTAATGGTACTGGGAATCGAACTCAGGACCTCGTGCCTGCCAGGCAAGGGCTGTGTCATTGAGCTATGTCCTTGGTCCTTGTTTTTTATGCTTTTGGTGTCCTGTCTAATGTCCTAGTCACTCTGTCATCTCTGGGACATAATACCTGACACCCAGTACTTAAGGTGTATTTGGGCTCACGGTGTTTAGAAGTTTCAGCTCATAGTTGGCTGGCTCCAGGCAGAAACAGCACGGCACAGAGGTCTGAGGGAGGCAGGCTGCTCACGTCATGACTGTTGGGAAGCAGGGAGGGAGGAGGAAGCAGGGCACATCTGCAGTGACCTTCCCCGCCTGGCCAGGCCCCACCTCCCAGCAGAGCACTCACAGTGGATTTATCCACCCATGATGGCGCCCCGTGACCCGGCCACCTTCCACCTTCCTAAAGCCCCACTTCTCCACGTGAGGCTTTAGGGGGATTCTTGATCTAACCAGTGACATTTAAGAAACCGATACCTATTCCAGGGTCAAAGATTTATATCTGTTTTCTTCTAGGAATTTTATAATATCTCGTATTTAAGTCTTTATCCACTTTGAATTAATTTTTCCCACCACTCATTCTTGGTCACTGTAATTTTCCACATACCCTCGGGATGCTTTTAAAACCTACATCAAGTTGTATCATTCCTTTCATAAAATCTTCAGTGGTTTCTCATCATACAAAAAATAAATGCAAACTCTGGGCTGGAAGGCGGGCCTGGCCCTTGTCATCTGTCTTCGCTCCATCCCTAACCAGCCAGCCTGTTCCTTTAGCACTGCAGTCTTGTCCTGTTGGCCAGGCCTCTTGCTGTCTCGGGACCTCTGGCCGCACCGTTCCCTCTGCCTGCTTGCTGGGATGGTCACTGCCTCCACTCGGTTTGAGGGCCACTGGAATGTTATTTCCTCAGCCGTTGCTCACCAGCCTTGCTCCATTTGCTTGCTTAGTAGTCTGATCCTTATTTCATTGCACTGTAAGTGAGGTAAAAATTCTTGCCTTTTCTTGTTTACGTTCTGCTTCCTGTCCTGCAAGGTGAGCACTGGGTAGGGATCATCCCTACTTGTTCGCTGTGATTTCCACATCCTCTGTCACAGTGCCAAATATATTTAAGATATATTTCATTTGATTGCAAAGTGAAAAATTCATTGCTTCATTTTTGGCAGGTTAATTTTGTCTTCAGAGGGCCGGGGATGTAGCTCAGTGGCATAAGTGCCTGTCTGGCAAGCACGAGGTCCTGAGTTCAATTCTTGGTACCAAAAAAAAAGTGGAATTTTGTCTTCAGAGTTTTCCCTATATTTTTCTACATTGTGATATTTCGATATCTGTATAGGATGGAGAAGGGTAGAAAAATGGAACTTGTTTTTAAACACTTTTGCTCATTGTTCATAGGTAGATGCAGAAATTTCAAGGGCAAAATGAAGCTTGGGATGATTTGCCAACATATTATGTATCTCAGGAGTAGAATTTTTACAAAGGAATGTTCCTAGGTCAAAAGTTTAGTATTCATTTGTTACTTATTTTTAAAAGCTGGCTAGGCCCTTGTTTTTCTTGTACTGCTGTGACAAAGTTGCCTTGGCACCAAACAAATAGGTTCACAACCATTGTTCCATTGAAGTGAGATTTTGATACTGTCTCCTCTCAGCACAATTGAATTAAACACTGGTAGAATTGTACAGTGTTAAATATTCTTAGAGTGCAGTCCGAGTCAAGCGCCTTCACACCTTTAGGCGTTGTGGTGTGTATAGGGTTCACTCTCCAGCACCTCACCGTCTTGAAGGAAATGCTGTTGTAAATGTTGGTTTATCACAAGAGAGCACCATGTTATGAATAGCTTGTGGGAGGAGAGAATATCCTTTACCAGTGTTAGTTTTTGAAAGCCAAGCTCCATTTTGTAAATTCATTTTACTAAAGCAGCATTTCCTGCATTTTATTAAAGTGGCCTTCTGAGTGATACTGAGATGTAAAAATGCTGTGTATATCAGCTGGACCGCCTTGGTAGGAGTTTACTAAGATTAGGAATATATTAATGAAAATTCCTCTCCTTTATGGTAGGTTTGAAATTAAGTTTTACTTCATTTATGTAGTTTTGCTAAGTTATTAATTTACTTAGATTCATTGAGGAGAGATGTATTTATGTTCTAATGTTAAATCTAAAAAGAAGTAAGTTTGAAACAAAACAAGCCCAAAGAGTTGTACTTTAATTCTCTAAATCAAAACAAAGATGAAATGTTGGAATTCACAGGGTAGGATAAATACCCTGATAAAAAAGATAGTAGCAGTGGGACTGAGTTGAAGAAATACTGAAACTTTCCTGTAGATTTGCTTCCTGTTGTTGGCCATTAATAACTGCCTTTTTTTTTTTTTTTTTAACTAAGCGAAGTTTAGGACATTATCACTTTAGAACAGTTTTAGATATTGAAGTCTTTCATCATAAGGCAGTGAAAATATACTTCTGAGCTAACATACATAGCTGCATAGCTATTTCTGGTCTGCCTTTTCTGAGTTAATCAGCTGAACTACTGATAGATGTTTGTCATTCTCTCAGATGAGTCAGTAATCTCGCAGCTTGTCTTCAGTTGCCGGTGTGTATTACGTTGTGCCTTAATTAGACCTCACTCACACTAAAAGATGCAGGTTCTCATTCTTTAGCAATGTGAGAAGGCTTTGGTGGTGGATAATCTTTGGCTTTTAAGGTAATACTGTTTTCATTTATCTTGGGTTCATATATCTGAAGTTTGAATCATCCCATGAGTTGAAAAGAAGAAACTGTCAAAGAATTAGCCCTCTTCATTACTGTCTTTGAAGGATATGAAGGCACACATAAACAAACCTCCTTATGCCCTGGAATCTCACTTGCACTGCCATATGTAATAGTACATTAACTTTTCTTTTATGTGATATAACTTGTCAGAATATTGAAATCTGCTAGCTGTACATCTATTCTTATGTACCGTGGGCCTGATGTCTGCGAGCTGGAAGGAAAGGATTGTCCACACCACTGTGGACAGTCTGTTGCTGCACAGCTGTCTGGCTGAGTGTGGTTGCGCCCATGTGCCTTGCTTAGTCTCCAGACTTCAGCATAGGAGTGGTTCTGGCCAACTAACTAGGTAATCTTAGTTCAGGGCCAGAAGTCCTTTCTGTGCTCCATATTTTCTTAGTTCTTTCTCTCAGTTGAAGCAGTAGTTATTTGAAAGTTCTTAGGAGGCTGAGGCAGGAGGATCACTGTTGAGTTCCAGCGCAGTCTGGGCTACATAAGGGAGTTTAAGGCCAGGCTAAACTACATAGCAAGACCCTGTCTCAAAACAGCAAAAAACCCAAAAAGTTCTCAGAAAAGCAGCTGTGATGTGGAAAGACTAGATAATACTTGAAGCTGGAGCGCATAACTGTAGTTTGGACAGTTAAAAAGCCACTTAAATGCTGGTTATCTGAAATGATGAAATAATACTTCATAGTATTACTGGAATATTTAAAGAAAACACGTGAATGTACCTAACTTCATGTCATAATTTAAAATGAGTAACCGCTGTGTTTTGAGCTCTTATTGTATTGCATGATGTGCTAAATACATTATGGATTTTTACCTGATCCAATTTGTAGTAACTGGGATAGGTAATATGAACTCTACTCAGCACGAGAGGAGGTTCAGGGGAGTCAAGTAATAGGCCCAAGGTCACATAGCTTCTGAGTGACGATGTTGGGATTTGAGCCCAGTTTCTGTGAAGCTGCTGTGTGGACAGGAGGCTCCATTTAGTAAAAGCAGTGATTTTGAAGACTAGCAAGACGGATTTTTCCACGTATTTGTTAATGAGTACTGTTTTCATGATGTATTGGTAGATTTTTTTTTTTTTTTTTGTCGGAGTTGCTCCTGTTAGGAATTTGCACATGCTTCCTGGATGTAGATATTAATCATGTGTTTAACCCTTCCTTTGGTCATACTTTAGGCAGTGATGACAGTCATTGCTCATACTACCTGCAGAGGTTTATACTTGGGATATGCTTTGATTCCCCTTTTATTTTTTCCTTTAAAATGTTTAATGCTTGATAAAATAAAACAAACTTTTAGTACCATAGACACCTTCTGACATGTACAGTGATATGTTACTACTATGTATGATTTCAAAAACAAAAGCTTCCAGCTCCAAGTAAAGTGATGTTGACCATCCTAACTGAACTTAAGTTAATAAGAAATTTCCTAGATGGCCAGTGTTTTCCTTGACTTGGAAATAAATCAGACAGTTCAAAATACAAATAAGACCTTCAGTGAATTGAGAATCATAAAAGTGCTATCTGAAGTGCAGTCATCCGGATCTTGGGAAGTTTGTAGTAGTTGTAGGAGCTCAGCAAGCACAGTGAAGCCTTGTGGATGTTCCAGCCTCAGTCTCCAGGACAGGTCCTGTGGTTCGCAGTAGGTCTGTTAAAAACAAAGAGCCCTTCCCTGCTGTGGCGGAACTTGGTCAGTGACTCATTTGCAATTTTTCACCAGCTCCTGGACTCCATTCTCATCCATGATGAAAGGTGCATGGAATTCTTTGTCTGCCAGATAACTTTCTAGACCTTCTCCAGCATAGGAAATATTTCCTACACTGTCACATTGTCACTTCTTTTGATCTGTTCTGTCAGCTATATTGAAAGAGCACGTCAGAAGAGATACTCTCTTCTCAAGCTTACTTTGTATTATGAAACCACATAATATAGTCTTACCTCCCCAGGAAAACTAGTATGTTGTATTAATGTGAAAGCAGGGTAGCTTAGTCAACTCTTAGTTTTCACTTCAGGGGAGAAGATCAAAAGCTTCTACGAAGGAATTGTTTCTATTTAAAAAACCACCTATGTAATTAAACTTTCTTAATTACATTTTTTAACATTACTTTTCCCCTTGGTACTTTGGGATTGAAATAAAACGTGATGATAGTCTTGAAGTTGGGTGTGGTGGCACACACACACCAGTAATCCCAGCACACTTGAGGCTGAGGTAGGAGGATCACTTTGAGTTCAGAGCCAGCCCGGGCTACATACTGAGTTCAAGGCCCACCTGAATTACAAAGTGAGACCTTGTCTCAAAAAAAGAAAAGAAAAAAAAACAGTCTTGAGTACTGTATCAAACTTAGAACATGATCACATTTGATAATAGTATTGTTTACTCATTTCAACAAAAAGATTGATAATATAGTTGAAAATATGTCCAACCTCTCTTCGCAGCAAAGTTCCTACATTCGTGAGGATGATTGCTCCCGAAGGCTCCTTGGTGTTTCATGAGAAAGCCTGGAATTCATATCCCTACTGTAGAACAAGTAAGCGTGGTTCCCAGCAGCCATTTTACCTTTGTGCCCCAGGATAAGGAGAGCGGCTTCGGCGCTGAGGCCTTGAAGCTTAAGGGGTACACCAACCACGGCCTTCTGTGGTTCTTGGGTGGTCACTGCTTGAGTGATGGCAGAGAAGTGGCTGCATTGGGCTTCTCCCTGAGGCTTGTATGAAGGGAGTGAGTTCATTCTTGGGTGACAACCACATTTGGGTCCCCACTGACTCTGCTGGCTCAGGGGTGAGCCCATGAATACAGAAGTGACAAGTAAAGGTCATCTGCACTCAAAGTGTCTTCTGGTGTACTTTTCACAGTGTTTGCTGGGGATATAGCTCAGTGGTACAGCGCCTGCCTGGCAGGTGCAAGGTCCTGAGTTTGATTCCTGGTACCCAAAAAATCCAGTGTTTTACTTATTTTGCCACATTATAGGGAAGTAATGTAACCTATTTCTAAACAGTTTCCTGTTATTTGCTCACTTAACTTTATAAATACTGTTTTCTGGTAGTATTCATGGTACTATGCTCTTTAGCATTACTAAAAGTTAGAGTATTCTCCGTATTTTATTTGGACTGTGTGATCTAAAGTATCCTCTGGTGTTATTTGTGTAGAAACTGTTTTGAAGGCATAAGCTACTAAATGTTCTGTGTTTTCAGGTAGTTTAGTCTTTGTGACATAAAATATTGGGACAGATTGTTTTAACTCCAATTAATCTGAAAATTTTCCTGTTTTATTGCCTGCCTCTCCATTATGCCTCAGTTGTAACGGTGAGTAAGACTGTTTTTGTCACATAATCTTCATCTTTAAACTTTGCTCTGCGTAGTAATTATTGTCACCTACTGTTGGCTTTTTTATTAAAACTACCCATTGCTGCATGCCTCCCGTGCTCCCTCTTCTGCCCACACTCACACGTTCTCGGGTGCTTGGGCTCTGTCCGCCTTGTCTCAGAATCTCCCTGTTTTATTTTGCTTTTGCTACTTTATATGCCGGATTTGCTGACCAAACCTCGCAGCTTGTTTATTAGTCCTGTAAGCTGCATGATGAGCAGGATGGTTTAAATTGTTTAAAAGCATGCAGCATTTAGTTTTCTTGACAAGTCTGTAAAAACTATAGCTCCTGACTGTGTCACTTAAAGAGAGGCCTGTTCGTAAAGTCAAGGCCTGCGTGCTTGTGCTGAGAATGCTCCTGGAGACACGGGTACCACAGAACCAGGGAAGATCACTTTCCTTTTCCTGTTGTGTCTTCTGCAGAATGAATATATGAAAGACGACTTCTTCATTAAAATTGAAACATGGCACAAACCAGACTTGGGAACGTTAGAAAATGTAAGTTTGAATTCAGTCAGGAATCTCCTGTGAACAGAAATTGCTATGTGTAGCAAACATGGCATATACCACACAACAAAGTGATGTAATGTTAATTAGATTAGTACCTGGCCACATCAGGCCATGTCAGATGGAGGTGAGGCCCGCAAGGCAGCTGGGTACAAATGTGCTTTCTCTGTTCCCTTGCATTGGCACTTGAGTGTGCTTTGGTGAGATGGCTGTTTTAATCAGCAGTTCTTTCTGGAACAGGGAGAGTATGGAACGCAGATAATTTCCAACCCAATTTTAGCCATTACTTCTAGATTGTTTTCATCTCTGTATTTGCCGGAGCTCTTACCATGCCATAGCAGGAGTGATTGCTTTAATTTTCACCTCTATTCCAGTTTGCTGGGATAGGAGTTGAAGTCAGAGAAAGGATGTATGTCATCTAGACTCAAAGAAATGTAATCATTAAAGATTGTTGGGGAGCGTGGGAGGGTGTCTGGCTCACTTTAAGCCCTTGCCTTTGGTGGTGCTTGAAACTATCCCTGGAGGGACAGCAGCATGTGTGAGTACTTGTTAGAAATGCAGCACTTAGGCTTCACCCAAGAACTACTGAATCAGAATTTCTGGGCATGGGGCTCAGCAGTCCTTTTCCTGGTGCAAGTCCCACTTTGAGATCCACTATTCCAAAATTAGGAAGAGGAGTGTCACAGGAGTGTAAGTTATTGATTGTGGTAAATTCTGTTCTTTCTTTTTTTTTTTTTTTTTTTTTTTTTTTTTTTTTTTTTTTTTTTTTTTTTTTTTTTTTTTTTTTTTTTTTTTTTTTTTAATGGTAGCAAAATTTTATTAATGGTAGGAAAAGAAACAGGCTTTTGCAAAGCAAGTTTGGGCCAAGTAAAAAGAAAAGAAGTTCACCCTACTGCCTGAGGGTGGGCCACCATGGAAGAGTGAACAAGGGGCAAATGTATTATGTTGTTTTGTTCTTGATGCCAGGTGGCAGAACTTTCAAATTTTTAATTTGCAGTACTTGAGTTTTCTTTCTCTTCTCTTTCAAGTGATCATTGGATATTTTATGTTTTTTAGTAATTCTGTAAGATTTAGAGTCTAAAGAGATGATTAGGTATGTTTTAATCTGTGTTTGCGTTAATCTGCCATTTCCTCCTTCAAGTAGGCATATCTGTTGGCAGTTTTTTAAAACAACTCTTAATTGGTTCACAGTTTCAGAAATAAATGATTGACCAACATGAAGTATAGAGTTGACTTCATGCTGAGAATGAATAGCTTTAGGGTAATCAAATTTTTTTTTGAGACAGGGTCTTGCCATGTAGTTCAGGCTGACCTTGAACTTACATTGTAGCTCAGCCTGGCCTCGAGCTTGCAGGGATCAACTTGGCTCAGCCTTCTAAGTGCTGGGATTATAAGCATGTGCCACTATGCCTGGCTCAAATTCAGAAAATTTTTTTTTTTTTTCAGAAAAGTATTAATTCAGCTGCATATAGCACAACTTCTTGAAGTCTAAATGATACCTTATGTTAGTGCAGCATCTGCACAGGACAGGTACATTTATTTGGCTATATAAACTGTTTCCTCAGGACTACCAGAATACAATATTGACAGCTTTCTCTTCATTTGGCAGTGTCCTTACACATACACACCACCCCTTATCTTAGGGAGCTATAAGTGTAAGAGTTTTACCTTCTAGAATTTGCTTTGTTTCATTTTTGTGTCATTTGTAGGTTCACGGTTTGGATCCAAACACATGGAAAACTGTTGAAGTTGTCCACATAGATATTGCAGATCGAAGTCAAGTTGAACCTGGAGTAAGTATAGTTTGATGACATTTCGATGACAAACATCTAAAAATGATTTACTTTATTTTCTATATGGCCTATGTTTCTACACTAAAATGACCCTGGAGCTCAGATCTGGGTCTGTGCACAAAGAACCCTGACAGTAAGATAAAGCAGTTTGTTTTCTGTGCAGATTTTGCTTTTATCCAAGGGATTCTTTTAAGGGATCCCAATATGTCTGGCATATGTGTTTCATTTGGGGAAAAAAGCACATTGTTTACAAAAGTATTCTCCCTTGCGCTTCTAGACTTTTCCAGTGTGGTAAGAAGGCAAAAATGGGATAAATTTTTGGTAACTCAGCTAAGGTTGAAGTTGTTGCACAGTGTATGATGTGTAATATCATTACTTTTTTTTCTTTTGGTACTACGAATTGAACCCAGAACCTTCACAATAAACTACATCCCCACCCCTTTCTGTGGTATTTTATTTGAGACAGGGTCTTGCTACATTGCCTAGGCTAGGCTCCAGTTTTATGTGTGATTTTCTTGCATTAACTTCCAGTGTTCTAGGATTTATCATGTGCCACTGTGCCCATCTGATATATAATATCTTAATTTAAATGCTGTTTAGTTTTCTGTTTTGGTTCTTATTAAAGGTAAACGTTTATAGTTCAGGCTTTTGACTTTAAATTCTTTTCTCCACAAGTAAATGCACTTACATCCCGTGCCAAATTAAGGCCCCTTGTACTGTTTTGTTGAGCTCTTCGAATATTAACTGAGTTCTTATTTTATAGTGTGCCAGGGTGCCATCATGTTTCACTTTAGCAGAGCACGATTGTAGACTGCGCGAGTTAAAACAAGCAGTGATCATCTGGCGAGAGAGCCAAAGCTGTATAAAAAGTGTGGTTGGCGCCCTGTGTTTTGTCCTGGTCGAGCACAGTATGTTCAGTGAGCATTTTCTTCCTTTTCTGTTTTTAGTGTTTAGTCTCTGAATTTGAGCTGTGCTGTCAGCTGATTAGGAATAATTCAAACAAGAAATGTCTGCTTTTGCTGTTGTGTTTAAAGGTAAAAGAAAACGAAGGTCATTGACTTTTTCTCTGAAATCATGGGTTGTGGCTGACAGCAGTGACCTCATGTCCCCTTGGCCCCTTCACTGACCTGAGGTGTAGGCACTGAGAAGGGACCCTTTGTCGTAGAAGTTCTTTTAGTTGTGCTGTGGTTTGAAGTTACTTCAGTTTTAGGATTATTTCCACCTATGAAATCATATAGGGAGGTGTCTTAGGTAACTTTTCTCTTTGCTGAGGCAAAATACCCACGCCCAAAGTTAAAGGAGGAAAGGTTTATTTCAACTAACATTTTGTAGAGATTTCAGTCCATAGTTGGCTGACTCAGGTAGGGTGGCATAGCAGAGGAGCATCAGAGGGACATCAGAGGGGAAGCAACTCATGGTAAGCAAAAGGCAGCAAAGTAGCAAAGAAGCAGCAGCTGGCCTGCCTTCTTTCTGTCCTTTTATATCCATCCAGGCAATCTAACCTATGCGGGGTGCCACCCATATGCAGGGTGGGCCTTCCCCTTCCCCACACCCAGAACTATGCCAAACCGATCAAACCTAATTTAGTACCATACACCCTTAATCCCAGCATCACACACCCTAAATCCAGCCACCTCTGAAAAACCCCACCTAGGACTGTCTGAGGCTTGGGGGAGGGAGGGAATATCTAGACATAAGCCATAACAGAAGGTTTTTTATCTTTAGAAATGAAGAACATTCAAATGATAATCTGTTTTGGTCACTTAACTTCTCTTAGTCTCTTTCTAGCCATGATTTACAGTATGTAAAAGAATGGTGATCTGAAGAAAAATAGGAGTATGTAGTCAGTGAATGAGTCAATCAGGCTCGCTGACCAGCCTAGAGTTGCTGATCACTGGAGGACACCATGCAGCAGTGTGGCTCACCAGAAGTGGGTGCCATGGGGAAGACTTCACAGGCTGGTGTTGAAACACTGTGCTGGCCAAAGGGATTCTGTTATTCAGATCTTGTGGTCCACTGATTTGCATTCCCTGTTCACCAGCAGAGTGCAAGGCATCTTTGGTTTAAGGGAAGGGAGAAGAAAAGTAGCTCTGGTCCTCAGGCAAAAATGGGCACTCAGTGTTGCAGATGGGACCACAGGTGGAAAGAACAGAGTAAGGCAGATTATAGGCAGTAGAACCCTAGAGGCTCTGGTTCCCATTCCCTCTACCTCACAGAAGCCTTCAGGGGAGCGGGAGCACCCTGCTAGCCTAGAGAATGCACGGCACCAGCAGCCGAGGCCATGTGGGGCTCCATGTGGAAGGCACTGTATGTGCAGAGGCTGCATAGGTGGCTCTGTGCAGGGGTGATGCTTGGGGTGGATACGGGGTGGAAGACACTGGGCCGAGTCCACGCATCGTGTGTGAGTGGAGGTGTGACGAAGAACATAAACCCTGAAACCAAATGGGCTTCACAGTCAAATTCTGAGGTTCCACCATCTGCTGACTCTTTGCTCTTGGACAGGATATGTGACTTCTCTGTGCTTGTAATTTGTGAAGTACGGTGGCTGTTGGGGCTGGGGATTTAGCTCAGAGGCAAAGCGCCTGCCTGGCAAGCGTAAGGTCGTGAGTTCGGTTCCCGGTACCGGAGGGGAAAAAAAAAAGGTACGGTGGCTGTTTATCTCGCAGGATAAATGAGGGTACTTGGAGCAGTGCAGTTCAGGAAGGGCTGGTCATTGTGCCGTCATTACCTGCACTTGCTCGTACAGGCGTTGCGTCCACAGTCACACGGGTGCTGTGCAGCTGGTGAGTGCTCACCTGTATGTGTGCGGGCGTGCGGTCCAGTGTTCGTGGTTCCCTTTTTCAAGTTACATTTTAGGGTTGAGTAGGTAAAGACTTATTTTAAAGCACATTGAATTTTCAGTAGCGTTTCTTCACTGTAATAAAATATACATAAAACTTCTATTTTCAAATGAACAATTCAGTGGCATTTAGTGTATTCAGCCAGTCACCCCGGTCTCCTTCCCAGAATATATTCATCACCCCGGGCACCGTGTGTCCACTACAGTCACTGCACTGCTTTGTACCCCAGCCTTTAGTAACTGCTAGTCTGTACACCCTCACGCTTGGCCTGCTCTGGGTATTTCACGTACGCAAATCGTAACAGTAAGTAGCCTGCTGTTTCTGGCTTCTCTCTTACACTTTGCATGTTTTCAAGGCATTTTCACATAGCATGTGTCTGCACTGCGTTCCTTTTCATGGTTAAAAAGTATTCCATTGTGTGGACATGGACATGCTTACGCATTTGTTCATTGGCGGCATTTTGGGCTCTTTCCATCTCTTGGCCGTTGTGAGCAGTGTTGTTGTAACCTTTGTGTCACGGTCATTTTTTTTGTCTTCAGTGCTTTCTCAGTCATGGATAACGAAAGTACAGCTAACATATTGGGATTGTCAGACCTTCTGACATCCAGAGAACCCCGATACGCACATTTTTCTGGTATAAAAAGGAGAAGAGGGGGAACTTCGTGATGGTGAAAGTGCCCATGACGGTCTTTAAGCCTATGAGTGATGGGAGCAGAGCACTGAGCTGCCGGGGTGTGTGAGGCTGGGGTGAGTGGAGGGCTGTGGCCCAGTGCCCCTGCTTAGGGAGCAGCCGGTCTTGAGACCTGGTGAGAGAGGAGTGCTGTCGACGTAGTGGTCCTCAACGTCTTTCCGTATCCTGTTTTATTGTGTTAGTTTTTTTACTTGATTCTGCTCTTTCATATGAATTTGTTACATGAAAATTCGAGTTCATGGTGTTTAGAAAAGGAAGAATTAAGGGCGCATTGGCGGTTCTAAAGTGGCAGTGTTGTAGCAGTCAGCAGGTATTGAGTGCTACTCAGTATACAGCCGTCGTGGCGCTGTGGTAGCTTTCCAAGATGGGTATAATGCCCCAGGAGTCTGAGTCAGCCCAGCCCACAAGTGTGAAATAGCTACCAAGTGGTAGAAGGTTATGGGGTGCAAAGTGCTGCAGGATTTCAGAGAACGGGTAATCTCTTAGGTGGGAAAGGCTGGGTGGAATCTTGACTGGAGGATGGGTAGGATTTTGGTGGGTGGAGCGGTCCATCCCCACTCATTATACTTTCCCTTCATTTCCTTTCATTGCTTTGACACATTATAAATTTCTTGGCTCTTTTCTGTCTCTTTTTCAAATAGAAATTGAACCTCAGAGAAATGAGTGTATTGTTGACCTCTATTGGCTCCTACAACAGTGCCTGAGATTTATTTATTTATTTGTTCATTTATTTTTTATTTTTTTGTCTTTCTGAGACAGGGTCTCTGTATGCAGTTCAGGCTGGCCTTGAGTTCACTTTGTAGGTCAGGCTGGTCTTGAACTCACAACGATCCTGCTGCCTCAGCCTGCCTGCCTCAGCCTCCCGAGTGCTGGGATTACAGGTGTACGCCACCACGCCTGGCTGTGCCTGAGATTTAGTAGGTACTCAGTGAATGGGTGTTAAGTAAATGACCAAGTTGTCATTAGGCAGAATAGAAGTGAAGGATGGAAGTCCAGCGTCACGCTGATGGGGGACGTTTTTTAGAGTGGGGCAGAACCTCAGCTATTTAAGATTCCTTGTTTGCTAGCCATGCCTTTCTAGTTTTCAGGTGTCCCCGCCAGTTGTTGGGATGGGATGAGTAGAATTTGAAGCTCAGTCTTTTGCGTTCTCCTGTACCAACAAACTTCTGCTTCTCTGGCATCGTCGTCTTGACCTTTAAATTTACTTTGAACCCATACTTCTGTCGTTGTATAACGTTTGGTTCCAGGGCTAGCACCCCAGTTTTACAAGCGAGGAATCTGAAGCCCAGATAAATTAGTTCCTCAGGATCACCGAACTAGCCACAGAAGTAGGCATTCTACCCTAATCCCGTGCTGTCTGCTGACTACTGATTGCTTCTGAGTGAAGGCCCTGCTTTGTCAGTCACTCTTCGAGTTGTCGCCTGAGCACTGTACGTGTTCCGCTCCTCCAACTGGTCTGCAGTGATCATGTCCTGACCCAGTGAACCCCTTGCCCTCCCCTTCCTTCTGGGACTCCTTCCTTTCTGTCCCAGGCCTCAGTGTCCTTGAGGATCTAGGTCAGTTTTCACTTCCTCTCGGGAGATGTCAGATGAGCCCAGTGAGCTTGGGACTAACCTGTGTGAGTTGAGTTTCTTTTGGAATAAACTCAGTTTGATATCAGTGCGATAACATCTGTATTGGCAAGGGGGCAAGGAAGCATTCACACATTTTCCCGTGGGAGTATCCGTTGGTAAAACTGGTCTAGCAGATTACCAGTGTACTTACCCTTTGACGTAGCAAAGTTCCATTTCTAGGAATTTACTTACTGTGATGGGACCAGCATAGAAACTGTTGAAGTCTAAATATTTCTCCATCAATCAGGAACTGGTTAAAAACATGGTGAATATGGTAGAGTTGTTCACTGTAGTCACTAAAAGACAGTGAGCTCTAATTGTGTTGATGAGTGTTCCTTTTGAGATAATTTAGAGGAAGAAGGATAAAAAAGGTATGTAAAGTATACTTTTGTTTGTAATATTTAAAAGGGAAAAATATATCTTTATACCAGTATTTGCTTATGTTTAAATGGTCTGGAAGAATTTATGTGTCTCTGCTCAAAATAGTGATTTCTTTGAGATGGGCGCTGGGGTGAAAGAATCCAGGTCATGCAGCTATGTGTAGCACATTAGGAGGGTGTGTCCTCCTCATTAACTATGTCAGTTTTCTTTCACTGACAAATTACTGCGGTCAGTGGCCGGGTAGTATAACTGAATCAAGGGAATGGCTTCGCAGCACCTGCTTGTTAGAAGCAAGTCAGAAGTTCCGCTTGCACTCAGGGGCAGGGTTCATACAAGAGTGTGGCTCAGAGAGGTCAGCACCTTGGTGTGCATCAGTCACAGGACACCCAAATTTTAGTGCATGTAAACTTGGCTCCTGAAGAGTTGGAGGGACATTAGAATTGTGGGCTTAACAACTACAGTGAACCAATAGGATGAGTGATTGGGTTGGGAGTGGTGCTGCACCCAGTGGGTTGGGTCACCTGTTTAACTTAGGAGTTCCTAAATTTTCTGGGTCTTGCTTTGTGCGGGGTGTCAGAGAGTGGAGGCGTGTGGAGGCTCAGGTCAGGTGGGCAGTGGCTAGGTAAGCTCCTACCTCCGGCGCCCCAGCTGCTCAAGCTCTCATCCTGCAGCTCAGTGGGAGGCGTCACAGTCCTCCTCGGCTTCATAAGTCGTCAGGGCACTGCTCTGTGCAGGCCTCTGCCCTAGGCTGTGGCTAGGCTCTGCCTTCGTTCTTCACAGCACTGCTTTGTAGTAGGAAGGGAGCGCCCTTTCTGAGCGGGAGATAATGTGGTTAATTGGAACGTGTCTCTCATGTATGTGCCAGATGTGATTACTTATGTTGATCAGTGTGCCTTGTCCTGCTCAACTTAAAGGTTTGAGGTAAGATTTGTTGTGGTGGTGGAATGGAAAAAGAAAAAGATCAGGAGCCTTTCTGTAAGTCAGGAGATCTCTCAGACTGGCATATTGACTCCTACTTTAGTCGTTTTTCCTTTTGTTTATATTGAATTGCTACTGGATTTGTTTTTTTAGGTAATTTCTTTAAAACTTTTTTTTATACTGTGCATTGAACGCAGGACCTTCCCACTGAGCTGTATTCCCAACCCTTTTTTCCTTTTTTATTTTGAGATAGGATCTTACTAAGTCACTAAATTATATAGGTTGGGTTTGAACTTGATCCCCCTGCTTCAACCTCCTGGAATGCTGGGTTATAGGCACGTACCATCATGCCCAGCTCTTTATTTTTAAAATTTTTATTACTACATGTTGCAGTACATAATGACTATGTTCATCATGGGGAGTTTGTGTAATATACATAACATATCTTAATTCTTTCTATGTTCTCTTACTTCCCCTTCATCTCTTTAAAAAACAATTTAAATGGTTTCTTTGCTTCATATTGCTTGCTTTATAAAAATAAAACAGTTGCATTCGTAGTTTTAAGGAGGTAAGTAGTCCAGCTTCGAGTCTGGACAGATGTACAAGAAATCAAGAATTGAAGGTGAAGCGTGACTCTTCCAACTCCCCCTGGTGGGGGTTTTCTGTCACTGCAGATGGATTTAATATAAACAGCCCTACCATTTTAATTCAAAATGACTTGATTACTTTTAGAGTTCACCTCCCTGTGAGGTTGTCAGATGGCTTGTACGTCTCTCTTGTTGTCAGCTTGCTGCTTTCTGATCATTCTCACGCAGTGAAGGGGTATGATTTAACCTGTGGTGTAACTGAATACTTCACTGGATGCTTTGACATATTTACATAATTGAAGGATGGCATTGTCACAGTAGTTTTAAGCCCAAGCCCTGGTTGGCGGCTCACAGCGCAGCTGCAGAAATCACTTGTGTTTAAGTGTATATTTAAGGTTTTTGTCACCAGTGTTCTAGAAGTAACTAGCACTCTGTTGTGAAGTAACGTTCTAGAGTGTCCCTGTTCAGTACCTTCGGGCCCCTCATGGGAGAGAGGTGGTGTAGTGAAGTGCCATTGCGGAGCTACATTCTTAAAGAAAGAAGGGTCTTTCCACTTGGCATTCCAGCAGTCCAGGAGCACAGCATGCTCCAGGAGAACACGGCTCCTCAACCGTACTCCTCTCCATGTCAGCCCTTGCTACCACTTTCCCACCCTCGTTTCAGATTTAACCCAACATCACTCCTTCCTCAGTAAACTGGGTGCCCCTTGGGACCAGGGCTGCACTGTACTCATTTCAGTATTTCTAGGATGTAGCAAGATGCTCTGTTCTGACATGGAGGGAGCTTCTCAATAATGGGTTTGATGGATCAGGACCAGCCTGGGCAACATAACCATATTCCATCTCAAAAAAAAAACAAAAAAAACCTAAAAACCAAAAAACAAGCCAAACAGTAAAAAGGAGGAAAAGGTGTTTTGGAGAAGTGAAAGTTTTTGTTGTTCAAGTAGTAAATAAGCAGCATTAGATGATGAAAAATCTGATGTCTATTCAATTCTACAAATTCTGAGTTTCTAAACTAAAAAATTTTTTTTAGTTAAATTTTGAAAAGTGTTTGGGTTAGGTCAAATTGTAATAAGTCAAGCTGTCAAGTAGAAAACACTAGAATATAAGTTTAAAGAGATTTTTTTCCCCCCAGTTTTTAAAGTTACCATTGATACATAGCCAGAGTAAAAAGTTAGAGATTCTTTATATGTCCTGATGAAACGCACATGCATATCTTCAGCTAATTCCCAAAATATACACAAATGAGTCAGTTGACATCTGCTTCTGCTTTTTTTTTTTTAAGGTATAAGTTTGAATCTGGTCCCTTTTAATCATCCCCAGCACTTTGTCTAAGTAGCTTTCCATGATTTGTATACAAAAGTCACTTCCCAGGAGAGGATAACTCTTTTAAAGTGTAAGCCAAAGTGTATACACCATTAACATCAGAGAAACCTTCGTTTTTGGAAGTAATTTGAACAAAAATGAGCACGGTTTTTTTAAAAAAAGAATTGGAACCACATTTTAAGGTATTTATATGGAATAAGAAAGGTTTGTATCAGCCTTCCTCTGCAGTACATACTCTGTGACTTTATGGTTTCCACAGTATTTCTTATAGTAGGAATAATGGTAATTTAAAAATCTTAAGCTTATACATTTAAAGATAATCTTTTGGGGTGGGGTAGGACCAGGAATCAAACATAGGACCTCATGCTTGCCAAGCAAGTGCTGTGCTGCTGAGCTATATCCCTGGCCCCTCACATTTAAAGATAACCCAATTCATCATCTGACTTCTAGGTGTCAGTGGTAAGAATGTTTTTTTTTTTTTGTCTTTTTGAGAAAAGGTCTGGCTATGTAGTTCAGACTGGCCTTGAGCTCACTTTGTAGCCCAGGCTGGTCTCGAACTCACAACGATCCTCCTGCCTCAGCCTCCCAAGTGCTGGGATTACAGGTGTTTACCACCATGCCCAGTCAAGAACGAATTAATGATACAGAAATACTAAACTGTTCGGACAGTGTAGTTTGAAAGCGTAATTGTATACCATATTAAAAGGCAGCAAGTACAAAGAGAGAATGAAATTTTTTCTATCATGTTTCGGCATATGTGAGTTTAATGTTTTTAGCTTGTGGTAAAAGATGTTTTTTCCCGAATGAGGCATTTCAAAATCAAGAGTTACACATTTGGGGGCTATAGTGATGTTTCACCAAAAATGGCATTCCTAGAAAGAAGATACATGCTGGAAACATCCCTTGCACATTGTTTCTTTGTCACAGAAACAACATGCAGGGTACTCCGACAGGGCCCTTTATTGGCACTTCTGTGCAGGGCTTGAAGCAGCTTCTTTTTTGCGTTTACCCAGTAAGCTTGGCCTAGTCAAATAAAACTCAGATTTCATTCATGCCACTTCCTTCTTTTAATTTTTTTAAGCACTCACCAAACAGTCACTGGTGAAAAAAGCAAAAAGCACAGACTGTAAAAACCATTTCATTTCCTCAACATGATGATCCTTAAAAAGATTCTCCTAAGATTTCTACACAGTGCTCAGGGGAGCAGTCTGGATGAAACCAAAACCCCTTATGGTCTTTAAACATGCAATTCAGATGTGTGGGGACTGGTCATTCAGCCAAAGCTCAATCTCCAAGCCCCCCAACTCTCATTAGCCTTTGAACTCTGACCCTGGGAGCAGCCCGGAGCCTCACACTGGCCTGTACCAGCTGTAAGAAAAGCTGCCTTGGGCTGAGGGACACCCAGCCTCACCATCTACACAGGCAACAGTTGAAACGAACCAGCTCCCTCTCGTAAGAATCTTGCAGTGTCTTTACACAGATGCAATGCCTCTTTTATTGAGAAAAATGTTTACCAGATCAACACAGAGCAAATATTGAGTTCCAATAAACATCTGTTAAATGAATACACGAGAAAAATGAGTAAGTGGTGTTTCCTCTAAGGACCCACACCTTGTTTGGTGAGTTTTATTTATTTGTTTATTTATATATATATATTTTTTATATATATATATGTATGTATTTTTTTGGTGAGTATTTTTTAGTACACACAACAGTGTCCCATTTTAAGTGAGGCCGAGAATAAGCTGTACCTCATTCAAAGTGGAAATTAAATTAAACTTAATTAAGTTAGCTGAAGTAGAAGTTAAAGTACTTTTGATTATTTTGAACTGTGAGCATGTATTGTTTTTAATAAGGTGATTCGCTCGTTTTTTTTTATTATTTTTGGTAATGCTCTTTCGTAAATGCTAGCCGTGGAGAGTTGGTGAAGCTTGGCTTATTTACAGGTGACCCTTGTAGGCCTGTAAGTTTAGGCCACATCTTGCACAGTGCTTGCTTGTGCTGCCTTCAGAGGGTTCAGCCATATCTTTTCTTTGAATAAGATACTCTGTTAGACTGTGCCTAGATGTTGTGTTTTTGAGTAGATACTCTTGCTAGCACATCACATTTAGAAAAAAGACTGTTTCTAAAGACATGTAAGAATCACAAAATATATTTTCTAAATAATTGGTATAAGATTATTTTTCTTTTCAAAATTAAGAAGGATGGAATCTGACTGGCAGAAGTTAAATTTTACATCAAACAGTGTGAAGTTGGTAGTATTTGTCAGCTTTTGAGCTACAGAAAGGACATTTCCTTCTGGGTCAACCTGAGATGAGTACCAGATAAGTCTTTGATAGATGATACCCTAAGTGTACAAGTCAGATCGTTATTCTGTGTGGTTCTCTCTCACAGCTGCAGTTCGGATGTTAGATTTGCCTCAGCAGTTGCTTCGTATATCCTGAGAAGGGCTTTCTGCTTCTTGGAGCTGTGCAGTGGCTGCCCAGTTTTTAGATCTGAGAAGCGTCTTGATTATAAGAAGTCTGCGGCTGAGATCCAGCAGGCCCTGCTGTTGCCAAATGCTACTTTACTTGGTTCTCTTTGGCAGGAGCAGATACTTGATCTCAGTGGAGCACCTTTTCCTTTTGCTGTTAAGGTGAACGTAGACATTCATTTCTATCTTAGAAGTTTGAAATTTAACCCTGATGAATGGGAGAATTCCCAAAGCTCTTTATTGATGAGAGAATCGTGACCCACCTCCTAATGTGTGATGAGTGCAGGTACTAGTGACCTCCTGAATACTGGGGGGAAAACAACTCAAATACAAATTTCGAGGTAGCAGCAAATTTACACACGCCAAATGCTTAGCTCATTTCGCTTTTGCTGTGCCATGAAGCACACCACTGCCAGGATCAGCTTTGTAGTCAACTGTAGAGGATTTCCTCCGTTCTCAAAGAAGATATAAATAAATGTAAGAACGGTTCCCATTAGAAGGACATATGAAAGTGTTTTCCCACTTTATTTTGCTGCCTTACATGGCCAAGTACTTTCAGATCCCTTCCAGTAGTGGCTGTAGAGAATGTCCCTTACTTTTGAAGGCATAGTTGGGTGGCAGTGCCCTCTTGTGGGAAAATACAATATTGCTTATTTCATGCTTGCTTAACTCTTAGCAAGGACTTGACTTTTCTGTTAAAAATCTATACAAACATACTTTGCACAAAATACTTTTTTTTCCTGGAACCCATTTATTAACTTGATGCTTATTTCTAATTTTGACCATGTTTTAAAAGAAAAAGAGTGGTGATGTAGGTGAGTGGGGCAAGAAACCTCCAATGAGAGCCTGAAAATGTCATTTTCGAGCAGCTAGTTCAGATATTACTAAAGAAACCATTAAAACTGTTCCAAGGCAAGTTTTTTCAGGGCATCCCTTACAGAAGCTCTTCAGGAAGGTTCTCTGGGGTGAGAAATAGCAGAGCCCCTTTGGGTGCTGGAGTGTGATCAAGTGATAAAGCATATGCCACCCTTCTGCAATACCCACTGTGCTTTGGTGGCTTTGGTGTCAGGGCCGCTTTTCTGCTCAGCAGGGGTGCACTTGGGAAAAGATTTTTACCAGTGATGGAGGGCGTACTGGGAGACTTCTTACCTGGCCTGGTACTTAAGTACTCTAAAAATAATAGCAAGAATAGTGCTGTTCTTTGGATTTTGCTCTACTGTAAGGAAATGTTTCATTTTCTGCAGTAATTTTCCTACTCTCATTGTTTGTCAAATTAGTGCTAATGGATCAAAGTGGGTCCTGGGACTTAGGAGCTGAAGGCCAGATAGCAAACCAACATTTTACTGGGTTAGTACATTTACAATTTTCAGTTTCTCCTATTTTAATTGATAGGATGTGGTGTAATTTGTTCAGTGGTCTGCTATCACTTAAAAGGAAGCACATGTGTTGTTAAAACTTCCTTAAGCATATTATTCAGGTATATGCAATTTAATTTCAGAATATCTAATGTTTAATAAAGAAGCACCTTAACAAAATTTACATGTTAATGTGCTAAAACTTATTTATTGGTATCTGAGAGTTTAGTGCCTTTATTTTTAACTGTTACGGTGTATAAAGTGGAAAGCCAAATAATGAATCTGTGGTATATTTGTGACTGAAACGCACTTGGACCAGCAGCTAAGCTCCACTAAAGGAAGGGCTGCAGAGTTTACTAGCAGTTGCTTAGGACAGCGCATCAGCCTAAGCTAACCAGTGATCCTCTTCTCGCTTCCCATCCCAGGTGCTTGCTTCTTTTGACCTCACCTGGTCATGATTCCAGAGCACAACCAATCGGTTTCCTTGCTTTGTTGTAGGATAGGGAGTGTATTACATTAGTCATTTGGTTGTTAAGGTTTTTAGTAGGGCTGAAATTCTGATTTTTCAGGTGTTCCTTTCCAAAGGCCTTGTGGGCGGGAGGTGTGTCTGTCTTCATAAACATGGTGGTGTTGGGTGTTTGTGCACTAGTGTGGTGGTGTTCTGTTAATCAGAGTGGCCACAGCTTGGTCGATAACCCTGGGTGGGACATAAAACCACTCACTGTCTCCTTAGGACTCTGGAGCGTCTCTCTGAGTTTAGAAGAATTACCAGACTCCCCTGTCCAGTGGACATATATTTGACTGCATTTTTCAGTGCTTGATTCAGTTGTTTAAAAATTCAGCATGTAGGGTTCATTGGTGTAAAGCCAGTAAGGATTAATGAGAGGGTTGAATTGTAGAATATTTTTTAATGTGGTTTTGTTCCTCTGAGGTACATTCAGTAACAGAAACTAGGCCAACAAGTTATTGACAATTAGTGGTCTTTTGGGAATCTGCTTTAATGAATAGATAAGAATGATTTGTAATTAGCATAATAATTATATGCAAATGAATGCTTCTGAATTGCTCTAAAACACTTCTGAACTGTTTAAACAGCCCTCCTGAGATCTTGTTACTCTATTAATTTGTGTAGCAAATTTTTTTTTCATAGATCATGCAAAGATAAACTTCAGCCCAGCCCCTGTCCGAGTGATTATGCATTCCAAGGTGGTAGGACCTGAATTAATGAGATTTACTTATACTATATTAATGGTACTCTGTGGGAACCTGAAAGGGTGAGGAGTCACTGGGGAGATGTAATTAAAAATAGAAAGGAAAGCTGCTTATTGGAAAATAACTGTTGAAATCAGTTTCTTAAACAAGTTAGTAAATGTTATTTCTCTTTACACCTCTGTTACTTGCTATTGCTACATTTTACACAAACAGTTTTTTAAATGGGCTTACCCTTTGGAGTCTGGCTTGAATTTTGTTGGCTCCAGTGATACATTTGGCACTGGGGTCAACAGTGATAGGATCCAGGCGCTTTTTGTTTTTATAAGTGCCACAATACTGAAAACATAGGGAGTGCTTAGAAATTATGTTTGTTACTTATCCTCATTTTTAATGCAGCTTTTTCTCCTATCGTGGGCTTTAGTTTTAAGATGTGATTAGAGGAAATAAGCTTTGCTGAGTGAACAGCAGTACCCGTGCATTTTAAACTTAGTATATGATCTTTGAGCTATTTGAACAGACACCTAATTAATCATCTTATGCTGAAGGAGAGCATTTTGTAGCTGGCTGCAAGATCTTAATGGCCCTCTCACTTTTTTATGTTTATACTATAACGTCTCCTCTCCTTAGGATTAATCTTTATGAGCATGTATTTTGTGGTTGCTAATGCTTGTGGCTTGGATACCCTCTCCCTAGTCCGCACACATCTTTACCTGTGGCAACTCATGCGTGGCTCTTTAAGTAGTGTCTGGTGTCTGGAGCTCATCTTGATTTTTTTTTTTTTTTTCACAAGCTGTCAAGAAACTCCTACCAGCATGCCCTTCACCTCCCACTCACTTCCCCATTCATAATCATGAGTTAAATCTAGGCTCAAGGACATGTGTAGGTTGGCTCAGCACACGTTCTGCACTTGCATTTTGGGGGACAGCTACTCTGCTAAAAGATTCATAAAACTAATATTCTTTGTCCTCAAAGTGAATGTGGTTTCTATTGAGACTTTCTGTTGAGACCTATAGTGAGTAACAGATGTACACCCAAGAGGTGGCACAACTTCTGTATTCCAGTGACAGAAAACAGTTATTTATAAGAATTTAATGAATGTATTCTGTGGCTACAGCACAGAGACTCAGTAACCCATTTATTTACCGTATTATATTTTATTTTATTCTCCAAAGAATGTAGTGACTTTCACTTGCCTTCATTTTTACTTAAATAAGAGTCTTCAATTAAATAGAGTTGTATTCACACTAATCTGAATCTACTTTATGCTGATATTGTTGTATTTTTATGTTGTTCAAACACTGTTACTGGCGAAGCAAGTGGTGTCTGGGGACATTACACCTAACTTGATAATGATGGTTGTACTAAGCCCTTATTCTGGCCAGGCCTCTGGGCATTATACAGATAATTAAAATTGGATCATGAAAAACTTTAAACTCAATGCACCTTAACAATAAAATTTTTCTACTTTTAAAAATGATTTTAAAATTCATTTTAAAAATGCATTTCCTTGGCCTAGTGAATTTGCTTTCTTTTTTCCCAAGGATTACAGAAAGTGCATAGCAAATTCAGCCTTCAGAATACCCAGGAGCTGAAGACTCAAGTAGGCTACAGCTGTCTTCACCCACAGTATTCTAAAAGAACTAATGAGATGAGAAGTCTGCAGCTGGTGGCAAGCACAATACACCATGAGCCAAGGGCTTCTCTTCATCAGAGCCTCCCCTCTCCCCATGGGACCCCAGAGGAGACAGAATACTAACAAAGCCAGCAGGCTGTCTCATTCCACACTATTGCTCATTTGCAGCTATAATTGGTAGCTGAGGTTGCATTCTGTATGCTGAAACTGTCATACATGAAGGAATATATTTGTTCATTGTGATACCGATAAAAATCGGCTAGTTTTCAAATACAGAAAGACCAAACTAGATACCCAACAGTAAAACTGCAGCAAAGAAGATACTGTTACAAAAAATTGTGTTTATCGTAGGGATGCAAAACTGAGGTTGTTAAAACTGCGTCTGCTTCCTGCTTTTTAGTATCTTGCTACTTAATTCAGCTGATTAAACATTTACGTATTCAGACTAACATAAAAACACCAAAATTCCTAAGTTTTGACAAGATGCATTATTCTCATCTGTCAGGGTTAAAGTGATACTGTTAATAATTGGGTTTTTTACATTTTCGGTATGATATCTTTAGTGTTTGCAGCTTTGTATTCAAGAGGCGAAGACTTAGTTTCCTGTATATATCTGCCTCATAGGAAGAGTCACGCTGATACCTATAGTGGTGTGGCCTCTTGGTGCCTTTGAAATGATACTGTGTTTTGATTGTCTGGAATTTGTTGACACCTTTTGCCATCATCCTATGCGCTCTGTCAGAGTGAGTCCTGGACAGAGGCTAAGGAAGTCTGAGTTGAATTCCTAGGGTAGGAAGCTGTACTACCACCTCCTTGGACTGGTTTCCTCATTGGTCAAGTGAAGGGAGCTGGGTGGTTTTTAAGGTTCACCTCTGAGCTTCTGCAGTCCATAGTTTCAGAAAATTGTCTCGCTGATCACTACCACTGATAATGAAGATTTGAAAAGATACTTTCTGGAATGGTTTATTAGGTCCAGAATGGAGAAGCTTTGCAATGTCGTTCTCCCTTCTTACTTAATCTATGTCAGAGAGGTACTGGAAGTTCCTGAAGTCGTCACGGTGGGGAGCTGGGTTAGGAGGGAGGAGTGTTGGCAGAGAAGTTCTCCTGGTCTCTTCACTTGCTTTGTAACCTTTACAGGTGCCACATCATGCTTTGGCCTGTGTTCCGGGGCAAGTTGCTCCCTTAATTAATTCACTCTTACAGGAGAAGAATTTCTGCTGGCCATAATTTAGATCCGATTCTCTTTCTAAATAATTTTGGTTTTGGTTGTGTACCGCCCTTACTATATAATGTTACCAGTTTTATTATTTTAGCTATAATGGTAATTGTGTGCATTTTTGTCTTTTGTGGTTTTTTTTTTTCTCTTGGGGTGGGCAAGTTTAAAATTCACAGTGATTCTACGCTCTGTGCATGGTATGTCAGTTCTAAAATTCTACTTACCTTCTTTCCCCTTCATATTTTAATATATTCATAATCTCCCAGTTACAAGGTTTCATTGGCTAAATATTTTTTTCATGCTACGGAAAATAATGGAACATTCTATATAAATGATGGCTATTTATTGTTCAGTTCATCTAAGTTTCATAACAGCTTAGGTTTTGTGAAAACCAAAAATAAAGCACAGGAACACGAGTGCCGTTCCATGGCAGCGTCACACCCCAGTCAGCAGGGAACGGGGGAGAGAGGATTCTCCCCTGTGATGCAGTAAAGTGGTGAACATTGACCAGGGTATGAGTTTTGCACTGATAATTAAAATTTAAGCATTAAAATATTTTAGACATAATGCACCTTAATGATGATTTTTTTCTACTTTTAAGTGTGATTTTAAATTCACTTTAAAAATGCTTTTTCTTGACTGATTTCAATTCTGACTATAGTTCTCTCCATTCCCCCGCTGGCTGTTAACACTCCTGGGGTTTTATTTATTCTTTTGTTTGCCTCTCCTTCTCCCAACTTTTTGTGGAGCCTGAACTATGTGTTGCTTCTTCTCACCGCCTGACCCCGTAGTCTACCTCTTAACCTGCAGGCTGTCTTCTGCATGGTGGTGTTCAGTAGATTTTGGTTGAGGAGGTGATGCTGAAGGTGATTATTTTATGTGATGCTGATTTTTAATTTGAGGGAAAAGTGAGCCTGTCTTTGGACTTTTATTTCAAGCCTTTAACATAGAATAAAAGCAGAGTGGGTTGCTTCTCATTGTGAATCCTAGTCTTGAGATCTTGCAATTCATTCTTTCCTCAGTTAGAAGTGAATTTTTAGGACGCAGTTCTGAGCTGGAGTTTAAGGGTGCATACTAACTGGCTGTAAATGAACTTTATGCTGATGTGCCCAGACGTAGGAAGGAATGCCAGTTGTCTAGCTTTTTGCAGGCAGTTTCATCTCAGCCTGTCATTTCTGGGTGCTGCTGCCTGACCTAGTACCCATGGCTATATCACATTATATACAGACTCTGCCCCAAAAATGTGTACATAAGGAAAAGAAAAATTTGTATAGATACTTCAATACTGAACGTATTGAGACATTATGAGATTAGTACAAGTTACCTTTGGACTCTGCAATTATAAGAAGGGCTCAAAGTGGTGCACATCAGCTTCCAGACATTTATTAGTATGCTGAAGTGTATATACATTATTTTGGCGGACTCTATATTTTAAAACATTAAAGCCCAGTGTAGCCAAGTAATTTTGCTTGTTTAATAATTATAGCTCATTGTGGGGCCTGTTTTTTTTATTTTATTTTTATTTTCATTAGTACATGCTCACAGTACATAATGATTGCATTCCTTGTGGGGAGTTGGTCCGTGTACATAAGACATTTTAATTCTTTTTATGTCTTCTTCCCCTCCCTCCCTCCCTTCCTGGCTATCCATCTATCCATCTCCCCCTCCCTTTTTTTCTTTTTCTTTTCTTTCCCTCCCTGCCCTACCCCCTCCCTCCAGCTCTTGATCCCCTTCTCATTTGAAAAAGATTTATCTCCCTACTTCCTATTACCTAACTTTTATTATTTATATATATTTTTTCTTGTATAAGAGAAACTGCAGTATTTTGTGGGGCCTTTCTGTAGCTTCTTAGACAACCTTTAGACAGCCTTCAAGTTCAAGGTCACATATTTACCCAATTACCTTTCTTAAAAGTTTTTTCTTCCTGGATCTCACATCTTTTCTTCTTCACATAATTTATTTATAACTTTCTCCCTAGGAATTAACATGCCATATGCGTTTACTGAATAACTGTTGAGTCTCAAGTGCTTCTCAACATGTTTTCTTTGATTTGGAAAGTTTGTATTATACTTGAGAGCATGTTCCATGTGTGCTTTGTGCTTGAACTGCCCTGATCTCCAGAATAGTGCTTTTTTTTTGCTGGAGTTTCATATCCGACTTGCCTGGGGATTTCCCTCAAGTATGTGGTTCCTTGACAAATGCAAAGAACCCGTTCCACAAACTCGGCTTTAAAAGGAAGGGTCCCTCCCCCTCCCCTCCCTCCCCCTCCGCCTCCCCTTCTTCCACCTCTCTCTGCCACATTCTAAACTGACCCAGTGACCTCTATTGTTACTACAACTCAATTTTTTTTGGCACTTGAAAAGTAATTTTTTATTTCTATCTATAGAATATGTACATATAATGAAAGAGGATTTTTATAAAGCAGATAGGTTAAAAATATTTTTGTTTCCTTCATCCTGTCAGGAGAAGGATATTAAGGGGAATAGAACCTACGTGCACTAGAACAGTGGTCGCAGACCTACGGCGTGCATGCTGCAGTGGGAGGTTGGTTATCATTGAAAGCTCTAAAGGGTTCGCCATCACTGCACTGGAACCTTGGAAGAAACACAGCCTTTAGGGCCATTCCTCTGTGTCATAAGGTAGCTGAAGCCATCCCGTGACACTCTCTGGTTGCCTGCTTGGACAGTAAGGGGTCAGCGTGAATGCAGCCCCTCTTCCATGAGGCATAGGGGTTTTCTGTAGCCTTCTTTGGACCAGGATTAGAAGGGTAGATCAAGGACTTTTTAAGTTTCTCCCACACATCATGGAAGAGAAGGGGAAGCCACAGTCAGTTTTATGTGTTCCCAGTCACGGTGGCTGCTCTGTGCGGGCATTAATATCCCAGGGTCTTTGTCTACAGGGATTGCCAGAAGTGAGAATGGTGCATTTTATTTCTTGAATGTTGTTCTCTGCCTATGAAAATGCTCAAACCGTGGGCAATGTTGGCAGACACATTTTCGGAGATAACTGTCTAGTAACTAGTCATAGTGGGTTGCTAGACAAGGCTTTTATTATTTACTACACAGATTTTTTTTCTTTGCATAAGATAAAACCTTAAAGCAAAGGGAACAAAACTGAAAATGTAATGTCTAATAGAAGCATTGTCCTACTTGTATGCTAAAGCACAGTACATTTTAATCAGTTTCTATCATGGGTTTTGGTAGCTGCAAAGAGCCGTTCTGGCAAGGTTAAAGAATGTTGTCTGCTTTTTTTTCTCTGCCTCTGACTTTGTTTTGCTTTACAGGACTACAAAGCTAATGAAGACCCAGCATTGTTCCAGTCAGTCAAGACCAAGAGAGGCCCTTTGGGACCCAACTGGAAGGTACTGGATGCTGACCTTTCTGACAAGCAGAGTCTTGGCAGCAGAACACTTGACAGGTCCTGAGTCTTGAAGAGCTGATGACGTTTAAGTGAAAAATAGAAATGGCACAAAAAGTGGTTTTATTTGTGATAAGGACTTACAGCCAGTTGCAGTTGGCCTGCAAATCTGGGCTGCATTAACAAACAGAACAGAGCCAGACTGTCACTTTCAGCATAATGGTATTCTGATAACTCCTAAAAGAGACAAGTGATTTAGTCCTTGGGGATAGTAACATTCTCTTTTGAGACTTGAAGCAGTATAAAAATTCATGTTAAATGAATGTTTATAGTTTAAAGTTCAATTTTAGTAAAAACTGAACAAATTCCCTTCACCAAAGCTCATATTCTTGGCGTTTTGATAGTTACATTTTGGAAAGCAGGACACCAGAGAACAATTTCTGTGACAAGTCGTTTTTGAATCAAGAGTACACCTATACTTTACTCATACCAGTAAGAAAAGCAGTGGCCTGGTGATAGTTTGAATTGCTATGGAAATATAATGCATAGGAAAGAACATCCACAGTGCTAAATGGCAAACTCTTAAGGAAGGCTTAAGTGTGGATGATAAGTCACTAGAGCTAATTTGACAGAAGAGCAGGAGTATAGAAACCTAAGCCTGCCCTGAGCAGATTTTCCCTCACAGGGTTTTCTTGGTAACCAATCTGTTCATGCAGAAGCCAGTCACAGGCTTTGGCAAAAGATGTCTAGGTGCTAGTTGCTTGCAAGTAGAGCATTCCTGTGATACCCCCCCCACCCACAGATAATCCATTGATTGGTTGTCCATTGTTGTCAGGCATCAGCTAAAGGGAAGAATAAGTCTGACTTTGTTAATAAGAAGTGATTCATGATTTATTTTGTTTTATATTTGTTCTCTGGGTAGTTCAGTTCATAGTTCTCCCAACTTAATGATCAGGACTAGAAATTTAATACCTAGAAAGTGTCATATCTCACATACACATTAAGGAACAGATTCAGGATGCATGATCTAAATTTATCTTAATGGTGTATAGAATGTCTCCACCCTTTTCCGGATTTCTGGTTGCAGACTCTAGACTCTGAGGCAGGGCACATTTAATACTGGCCTTTTAAATAGCAGTGCTGCGCCAAGCAGCAGGTGGGCTGGGACTCCTCCAAGGTTGCCTTTGCTCCTAAAGGGGCGCCTTGTTTTAAGGAGTACTAACTCTAGCTGTTGGAGATGCTACATGGAATGTTTAAAATTCTAGAGGTTTTGTTTTTGGAAATAATGTGAATTTATCATTTTGCCAGTTATAGAAGAGCAGTCTTCTTTTCAGTCCTGGGATTGAACCCAAGTTATCCTGCCTGTGAGGCAAATACTGAGCTACATCTTACCCCTATTTTTAACTTTACTTTTAATTAATTAATTAATTTAGAGTCAGGGCCTCACTGTGTAATTCAGGCCAGCCTAAACTCACTACATACTCCAGGCTGGCTTGAACTACCAGCCGTCCTGCCTCAGCCTCCCAAGTCTTGGGGTTATAGGAGTGTGCCACCATGCCTGGCTCCTATTTTTAATTTTATTTTGAGACATGGGCTTGCTCAGTTGCCCAGGCTGGCGCTGAACTTGCAGTCTTCCTATCTCACCCGCTGCCCACCCTTTACTTTCCTGTATCAGATAATAGCACTACTCAGGTAGAATGCTGTCCCATGCTGATACCTTTCCGCTGATGTGCTTGTTGATTGTTCACTTTAACACAGTGTTGCTGGATTCAGCTACTTTGTAAATTGAGTTACAACTGAATTTCAGTCAGTTACCACGAACTCACAAATAACTTGGATCATCAGGAATACTCAATGAACCCATTTCTTGCTGTGAGGGAAAATAAGAGAGATGACGGTTGCTGAGAGTACACTGTAACAGAAAATAGGTTCCTGTGCACTTCAGTTTCACAGCATCTTCTGTAAATGTATTCAGCAGGCTCTCTTTTTCATAACGGTGCTTATCATGGTACCGAATGATAGTTGGAGAAAAGGTATGTGATAGTTAGGCCAAGGTGAAATTCTGCTCGGGACCTCTTCGCGCAGGGGTAGATAGAAGATTGCTCTTGTGTAAGTGCTGGCTGGTGGGTGTAGGTCAGTGGTGGCACCTATGGGGTGCGTGCTGCAGCAGGCTGTTTGTTATCACTGGATGCTCTGAAGGGCTCCCCATTACTGGTGTAAGTGTACAGCCCCTCCATAAATAAGGCTTTCTGTGAGTCGTCCCACCCGCATGTTTCAACAGAGGGCTGCTCCCTTAAAGTGCACTTTCAAAATGTGCTCAGATCAAGGCCAATCCCTTGATCTTTTTGTTTTATTGTTCTTGTTTTAAACCCAGGATCTCGTGTGTTAAGCGTCCAGTTTACTGCTAAGCCATGATCCCTTTGAAACATTTCCCTACTTACCCCATGGAGGTATTTTCCTTCTCAATGACTGCACTATTTCTGTTCTCTAGAGTAGATGGGGAAAAGAAACTTTTTTGGTGCCAGAGACCGTGGCAGGTCCCGGCCGTTCTGTGGGGTAGGTCCAGCCGCTTTGCATTATCAATGGGAAGCATGGCTTCCCAAACGTAGGCAGTGACTGTAGGAAAAGCCACACGGCATCTGCTGTTTCAGTAGCACCTGACCAGCGCTACTCAGGTAGGTGAGAGGTGAGGTAGCGGAGTCTGACTCTCAAGCTGGCGATGGCCACCTCGCCAGGCTGCACCTTTCAGCCGTGTTGCATCATCGCAGCTGTGTGAAGCGGCACAGTGCTGTGACTTACAGAGCTTCTAAGAGTGTCTTTCTGCCTCGAAGAGGAACGTTAGTACCTGCCTGAGAAAGTAGCTGTGAGGGTTAAATGAAATGAAAGTAAGTTCCCCGTGCAGAAGAGGTGCTCAATATATCATCGTACTTTTGTCTTTGAAAATAATCGTTTCAGCTGTCGTCATTGGGTCTTGGAGTTGATGAGGTCTGTGGATGTGCTACTCTGTTTATGACAGTTATTTTTTTTTTTAATCACTGTCTACTATCTACCAGTTCCTCTTATTCTAGCATCTGGTCACTGCAAAGATGTCCTGTTTCACCTGTCCTTACCCTGTGTGTCACACAAGTGCCAGACATGGACGGCCGAACGGTTCAGAGAGCCTTCTCTAGCGGGGGATGGTGTGGCTGGAAGTGAGAAGTAGTGTTTCCTTTTCCCACATGGGTCCGAGTACAGACTTGGCGTGCTTGCCCGCCCGCCTTCTTTCCTGTGACACGATAAATACATTTTTTTCTTTTCCTTCTTTGAAACTACAGACTCAGATGCTGGCTTGGTTAGATGTTCATTTTTCTTCTGAAGAAAGAATTTTAAAAATCTGAGCACATGAGTCACATTTTGTTACTTAGGGCTCAGCCCTTGATTAAGTGACTGTGTGTCTAGTAATAGGAGAGCGATTTATAACCTGATTAAGATTTCTGCTTCAAGGCAGAATTGTGTGTTTCTGATGGATGTGAATTCCTTGTTTTTCAACAGCACCATCTGTGTGTGTGTGTGTGTGTGTGTGTACACATGTATACATGTTTTCACTTTCTGTTCGGGGGTTGGATGTGTGAGTCGCAACGCTGACATAAGTACCTAGTCTGACTGTGTATCCAAACAACTTCACGTATGGATTCTCTCTAGTGTTCCAGCTTGGCTTCTCTGATCTGGATGAGAAGTTGTCATCTTAACAAATTGAAATACTACCTTTGAAGATTATGGTGTCATTTTAATCCTATGGCAGGGTCTCATTTTTTTCTCCATTTAAGCCAGGCACTTCATGAAGACTTAAGCTTCTGTGTCTACATGTGTGTGATAGTAATTAGGCCTCAGAACGCCTTTGTAGGAGACTCTGCCAATGTGTCTGTCCCTTACAGTGTTCAACAAGTCTTGCAAATTTTAGCCAGTGCTCTGAACCTTGGATTAAAAGGGGATCAGGTCAAATAAAGAAGTTGATTCAGAAAATATGGTGGGTTTTTTTTGTTATCTTTATATGATGTCCTCTTTTTAATTATAAAAGCACATCCTGTTTGTCCTGTTAGCTTTGTCTGATGCAGCCCGAGCAGTTGGAGCTCGACCTTTCAGTCTGTCATGCTGTTTGCGTGTTTACACACACTATAGGTTTATTCTAGAAAGGACCATGGCCTCAGGGACATTGTGTCCTCCAGATCAGAGAGGGTGGACAGTTTTTTGTCATAGAGACACTTAATTTGTTTCCTGCCATTCTACCAAAAATTCCTTCTCTTTCTACCCCACGTCTGTGAGAAGCCTTGGTTGTCAGAGGGTTAAGACAAAGAAACTGCAAGACTGTTGGCTGGGGTAGGAATAGTGAAGGGAGCTGTTAGGAAGAAGTTCAAATCCAGCTGTGGAAAGCTCTTTTGAGATAGAGATTGGCAGGAAAGAGACCCAGAAACTCAAGTGGCTCGTGAGAAGTATCCTTTCCTGGTAGCCGTCCTACCACGGTTACTAATAGCCCTCTCGTCTCCTAGTCTAGACCTGTCTCTGAGGCCTGGAGAGGACGTAGAAGGCGTTTGAGAATGTGCTCCCTCTCTGTAATCTCACCTTTGAAACCCTGTAGTGGGTGACATAAAGAGGCTTAATAATAATAATTGTTCTCTGGCTAGGTCACATTGTGGGTTATGTATTACAAAGCAAACCTGCAAATATGGCTGAGCTTTGTTTTGTTTTTGAGTTCTTTGGTGACTTGAGTTTTGTTCTTTTTTGTCGTTCATTTTAAAATTTTTTTATTTTTTTTATTTTAAAGAGTAAAAGAAGGATAACATAATAATAGGAGGCGCTTACCAAATTACAGACAAAGTGGTAGGAAATTATCAATGGTTATTGTTTTACATATTGTTATCTATAAGATAGTTTCTCAGGAAAACAAATAGACAAATGATAGTGAGTTACAGACAA
>NW_004955455.1:2160208-2225499 GCF_000276665.1 Chinchilla lanigera | reverse complement strand
TTTTTTGGTTTTTCTCCGGTACCGGGAACCGAACTCACGACTTTGCGCTTGCCAGGCAGGCGCTTTGCCGCTGAGCTAAATCCCCAGCCCAACTTCACTAGCTTAAACACAAATCACTTATGCAGTGTAGGTTTGTCCAAACAGCAAGTAAAGTAAATATCTGACTAAAGTTGAGAGAATGGCTGTGAGTGGGAGAATGAGATTTCATTCGAATTTTTAGTATACATACTTCACATATATTCTGTAATCGTGCATTGATATGTACTGCACTCAGGTAGCAGCCCTGGGAGTGTGTTGGTTTTTAACTTTTTTAGCGAAATCTGTGTTGGAAGCTTAAGTCAGAAAATCAGCCACTGGATTTCAGCAGATTGCCTAAAATTGAAAAACTAATATCTGAGTCTGAACCTTAAAGAAACTGCTTTGTCTTTGCAAACTATTAACTCAGTTAATGTGACATGTCTTATTCTATGTTCATTGCAACATAATTTTCAATCAGAAAAAGTGTTATGTAAACCTGACATGTCTCACGAGACTGTGAGAGCACTACATTTTTAGAAAATGAGTTTCCAGAATTCCGCTGTACTCTTTTTTTTTTTGTTTGTTTAATTCTCTTTTATGTTTGTATATACTTGTCACAGATTCAAGAAACTAATTCTTGTCAATAGTACGGGCCAGTTGCTTACCATTTAGTTTAAACGGCATTTGTTTAGTTGTGTTGTGTAGCTGCAGTATACATTACTCCCCTGTAGGCCTCATTCACATACCTTAATGTAACCTAATACGTGTTGTTAAATTAAAAACATGACTTGAGTTTGGGAGTTTCATTTATAGTTAGTAACATGAAATGTAAGGAATTCAGTGAGTATACAAGCTATTTAAATACAATTTTGGAAGCGTTTCACAACTAACTAGTGCTTGCTGTTTTGCAGATGAACTTTAAATTACATAGAAAAAGTCACACAATTTGAGTTCCTCTGTTAGCCCTTCAAGTCTCCTTATAGAACTTCTGATTGCTCTTTTTGTAACCAACCAATCTTTACCTTCTTTTTAAAATTGCCCTTTTAAACTTAGAAGCTTTAGTCTATATAAAACTAGTTTATCAACAAAATTTTGTTTGCTCTTAGGTTAACAGTCTGCCTAATGAGGAAACATTAGGTTTGGAGTTATTTGAGAAAGATCTAAAGAGATCTTGGCCATATTTGTGTTTGTCATTGTTGTTTGGTTGCTTATTTTCTTCTTCTTTTTTTTTTTTTTTCCCTGTCTTTTTTTGAGACAGGGTATCGCCCTGCAGCAGTTCAGGCTGGCCTTGAGCTCACTTTGTAGCCCAGGCTGGTCTTGAACTCGCAACGATCTTCCTGCCTCAGCCTCCTGAGTGCTGGGATTACATGCGCCACCATGCCTGGCTTGTTTGCTTATTTTCAAATGAATTTCTCTGTGTTGTCCAGACTGGTCTCAGATTCCTGGACTCAGATGATTTTCCTGTCTCAGCCTCTTCAGTAGTTGGGCCTGTAGGCATGTTCCATATCTGGCATGTTTTGAAGGTGTTTTGTTCTTCTGTGTGTGTGTGTGTGTGTGTGTTTTCCAATGAAGATGGAATATCAGAAAAACAAAATTGTATTAAAGGCCAAAGATGCAGCTTTGCCTTATTCCAGGCTGTGAGCCTCCTGAAGAGAGGGTGCACAAGCAGGAACTTCGTGGTTTCTGTAGGGTCCCAAGTGTTTATTCCATTGAGATTTTTCACATTTTGAAGATATACATTTCTTTACAAGAATGTTCCTGATAATCTTGAAAAATTAATCACATTTTAGTTTGTATATACACTTTGTGATTTCTTTTAGGAAAAATTAAATATGGGCTGGACTAAAGTTGTCTAATAAAGATCTTAGTTCAGATATTAGCTTGATTTTGGTTAAGTTTGATTTATTAAACATCAAAAAAGAATCAAAAAAATTTGAGATTGTTTATAGTCAAAGAAGAATGAAGATTTGAAATAGTACTCGGACAATTTAGGGCAAAGCAAATGTTTGTCCAAAATGTGTGGCCAAGGGTTAGAGTGTTTCTACAGCCATTTTTTATGAAGTATTGGGTTCCCCATACCCTTGATGATAAAATACATGAGTTTTGAAAGTAAGGAATTGTACCAAAAGAGAACAAAAATTAGTTGTATTTCCACCATTTAATTACTACTATTTGGTAGAATTCTTGATTCCTGTAGTTTATCTTGTTACAAAATGTTTATACCATATTTAGATACCTACTTACATTGTTATCCCCCCCCACATACGCACAGTGTTCTTTCAGAGATGGTTTTTAATGGCTCTATACATAATAGCCCATTGTTTGAAAGGCTTATGAAGTATTTTCACTCCTGCTTAGTGGGGGTTGAGGTTAATAATTAATAAGTATAGGTTTTTGCTGATAGAAATAAATCTATGGTGTTGCTGTTCCCTTACTTGATGAATAGGATACATTTCTGAAAGAATTATCAGGTTACAGGTATATGGTAAGATATGAGCAACTTTAGGAATTTTTATTACATTGTATCAAACTTTACCCCAGAAAGATGGTCCCAAAAGGATTCTTTAAGGCTTTGCTTACCACATTTAGCACTTTCAGAGTTTCTATTACATCATCTAGTATGGAGGATTTTTAAGCCCTCTCCTAAATTTAATCACTGGTTTGAAAGTCATAGCTCAAATTAAGGCTGACTCCTGTATGTCATTTTTATTTCTTTTTAATTTAATGTAATTTTTTTGTCTTTTTGAGACAGGGTCTTGTTATGCAGTTCAGGCCGGCCTTGAGCTCACTTTGCAGCCAAGGCTGGTCTCAAACTCACAACGATCCTCCTGCCTCAGCCTCCGAGCTATATATCAGTTTTATTTTTATTTATTTTTTATATCAGTTTTAGAATTGGGTAAGATCTTACATATCATGTGCATGTTAATAATAATAATTGAGGAAAAAACGTTTGTTTTCAGCTTTCTTCTGAGACTATGTTTCTGTAATTCACTTTCCTTTTTTTTTTTTAAATATGGAACGCTTCACGAATTTGCGTGTCATCCTTGTGCAGGGGCCGTGTTAATCTTCTCTGTATTGTTCCAACTTTAGTATATGTGCTGCCAAAGCGAGCACTATAATTCATTTTCTATGATACTGGAGAATAGATCAGGAAATAAAGGCAGGAGGCTGTGTGCTAATTTGTTTGTTTTTTAGTTGGTTTACAAATTCTTCCCTGAAAGGTTTTTTGTTGTTGCGTTGTTTTTTAGTAATTGTAAATTGGATGGAAAACAAAAAGCAGATTGAGAATGAGTATACAACTGAGATCTGGGGGAGCTTAGAGAATTGGGTCTTACTGTCCCATCGCTTAATTTTTAAAATAGATTTTATAGGCCATTGTTACTTTATAAAGTACCAACATTAATTGATTTGAGCAGTTTGCCAGTCAGTATAGAGCATGTGAGAAACTTAGTTAATTGCCAAAGTCATGTATGCAGTCTGCCCTCAGAGCTCAAGTTTGGTAGAAGCGTGTTTGTGTTACATTTAGCTTACTTCTTTAATTAAAACCATGCTTCATTCCCAGTTTTTGTAGAATTGTGGGGAAATTTGGAGTTGGTATTATACCAGAAATGCCCGAGGTTTGCATGGGGGACCAGGTGCCCCCCCTTCAAGGTTTTAGAATGAAGCTACAGCAGCCCACAGTTAATAGGACCTGCTCAATCTGAAAGGCGTTTTAGGGATAATCAGTGGTGTGGTGAGCTACTCAGCCATGGAGGAAATTGAACCTGCGTAGGTGGGCCAAGGGGGTATTTTGTTAAGCCTGGGCATATTGTTAAAGAAAATACAAAATTATAGGAAGTTTTAGGATAAGCCTTGAGTATGAAAGCCATGTGTTTACCATCTACAGCCCTCAGTCCGGCCAAGCCATGGAGTTGCTGAATTCACTCACTCCTGCTCTTTTAAGGTTTTGCTTCGGTGGAGGATGAAGAGACCTGATGCGTAGAAGGTAGCCTTTCCTCTCGCACAGCCTCAAGTGTCAAGGTCCAGAGAGGTTAGGGATTCTGCCCAGGTTTCAGGAGAGCACACTGCATAGCAGGACGTGCAGCACAAGTCCTGTTACGCCTAGTGTAGCCTCCCCGCTTGGCAACTGTATTTCACAACCGAAGTGCCATATTCTGTGTGTACTCAAATTGTGTTGCTTTGGAGGGTCTTCAGGAACACTCAGTGGATTAGAAAGTGCCACAGCATTGGCTCATTGCTTATCGAAAGAAATGCGCTGTGAAAGATCCGCCTTGCCGTCGTGTCAGTCAAGCTGGGCCCTTGTAAGCCAGCTCTGTGTGTGTAGGGCTGGTCTACCTCTTTCTTGCACAGGAACCCAACCAAGGGCCGAGGGCCTGCAAGTCAAAGAAAGCGGGGTAGATGTTAGTGCATCCACAACAGGAGAGTGTCCCCTGTGGAAGAGATTATTGGTACCAAGGGCAGCAGTGATGTTTTATCATTATGTTTATACATAATTATGTTCTCTATGAGCTATTTTTATATCCCTTGACAACACCTTAGCACAGGTTGAGGTGTAAATGGTGTCCATTCAACACTTACTAGATTAAACTTACTCCATAAATTAGGGAATAATGTGCATGTGTGTTTATGCATGTGTACACATACATGCTGAATTTTCACATTGGAACTCCGCCTGTTGGGGTAGGGCTCATGGAAAAAAAGAGCTAAGCCTGCCACAATCTTCTTTTGACATAGAACTTACCTACAGAAGGAGAGTCTATTATGATATTTTCATTTAAAGGCTTGCTATTTCCTTATTGATTGAACCTCTGTAACCTGGGTCATTATGCAGAAGTTGAAATGTTATTTTAGAACAGATGTCCTAAGAAAAACAGATCAGTGTTACATGACTCTATAGAGCTTTTGGTCCTGCTAATGATACTAAGATAGGATTTTTTCATACTGCATATCCCTAAATTCTTTGAAGTCCCAGACATCATAGCTATTTGAGGAAAATGTGCTCTGTTGTTACATAAATGAGCAAAAATGAAGTTTTAGAGCAAGACCTAGAAATTCAAGCTAAGCATGGAAATCCATGCTTATAATCCTGGCCATCTGAGGCTGAGGCAGGAGGGTTGCAGGTTCAGGCTCAGTCAGCTTGGGCAGCTGGGAAACTTAGGAGAGATTCTGTCTAAAAATAGAAAAAGAGCCGGGTATAGCTCAGCCACATAGCGCCTGCCTGGCAAGTGCAAGGTCCTGAATTCGATTCCTGGTACCAAAAAAACCCCCTGCAGCTCAGGGCAAGTGCCCTTGATTCAGTCTCCAGTACCAGAAACTTGTCATTTTTTGCATTTGTGTGTCTGAACAGAAATGATCTTTGCTCACATACAATTTATTGAAAGTGGGATGTGCAAGTTGAAGCCGAAGGAAGCAACAGTGACGTGCAGGGTGTACAGTGTGACTAGTAGTGATGTCCTGGGCATGATGTGGAGAGCTAGGAATAATAGTGGAGAAAGGAAGAGCCTCGTGCAAGACTTGGTTTACCCTGAGGATATGGTTCTTACACACGGCCCCCATAGTGTCTGAGACTTTCTACTCTTGTGTGGAAATTTGGTTACAATTGTGTACAGATTCCAAGTGTTAAGTGTGATTGTTATTAAAGAATACAAGGAGAGAAAACTAACGTGTAATAAGCCCTTGAGTTCCTTCAAGTATGTATGGATTGCACACATTGCCTTATTTAGTCCTCAGAAGAGTCCTAAGATGATGGGGGGCGGGGCGCTAGGTTTTTTTGGCTTTTGTTGTTGGTTTAATTGTCTTAAAGGCACACCAGCATTAGGGCACGGCACTCATGAAGTTGCCACTGTTTACTACAGTCTGCCTCTGCAGTCTGTCGTTCTCTGATGCATCCCTTTCATGCTAGACTGAGCTCCTGCAGGCAGAGCTATGCCTGTTTTTGTTCTTGCTCCCAGGCTGCCCTGGCCTTTTCTGGGGAGGCTCAGGAGGTTTGGGTCTCCTTCCTGTATCATCTTGGAAGTGACCCATCTGCTGTGTGGCTCTGCTGTGAAAACATTATTCCTTCCTGGGAGTACATGTGCTTGTGTATTGCTCTCGCTAAGGTAGGGCCTATGCTCACAAATTACACAGAAGTCATCAGTAATACCACAGAATGCAGTCCCCATCCTGCTTCTGTGATGGAAAATTACACCGTTAGAAAAGCTGATGTAACAGCGGACACTGCCACGTGCATTCAGCACCCGTTAACACGCTACTGTACCTTCTCCTTCCCCTCTTACTCTCTTTTTTTTTCCCACACAGATACATATATAAAGATTTTGGGGGCAAAACCTAAAAATTTAGAGTGCATTTTAATAATCTGAACATAGGATTATATTTGTTATTCCAGTTTTTAATTGCGCCTTCCTTTGTCATCTTCTAAAAGTAAATCACAGACATTATATTTTGTGTTTGTAGTGTCTTTTAATCCAGATAGTACTTTCAGTTCTCTTCTGCTTCTTTAAAACATATTTTTCCAAACAAGATTTGATTCCCTAACTGCATCACTTAAACTATGTGGGGTAAGCTTTTGTGGAAATTCAAAGTTGATCATATAGGATTTGCCGTATACACTTGCTAATTATAGATAACTTTTACTACTACATCACTTTTCATTTCCTCTTGCTATTGAAAATACCTCAGTTCAGCAGGAGTGCCACTCTGCTTGCTAAGGTTTGAAGACGCAGAAGACTAAACTTACTATCATTGTTTTATTGTTGCTTCACCATGTCCACACCGGGAGTCTGATAATAGCGTTAGGAGAACCCTTACATATTAAAGGCTTACTGTTGATAGGATGTGAATAGAATTTGGTATTTGATAAGAAATCTGAATACTGTCATTTGAGGCAGAGTCTCACACCTGTAACTTGAGAGGTGGGAAGTAAGCTGATCTGTGCAAGGAGGGTGTGCAGCAGGGGAATGCCGCTGCTTTTGGTAACGTGCTTCTGAAGTTTTGTACGTCTGAATCAAACACACGAGCTTCTAATTTTCTTCATTATGTCTGTGATGATGTCACGCAACAGTCACTTTTAATCAAAACAGAAATAGTTAAGTCACAGTTTCTTTCTGATTTTGCTCATCTAGAAGGAGCTGGCAAACAACCCTGACTGTCCTCAAATGTGCGCGTATAAGCTGGTGACCATCAAGTTCAAGTGGTGGGGGCTACAAAGCAAAGTGGAAAACTTCATCCAGAAGGTAAAATCTGTGCAGAATGCGCTCTAAATTTGGGTTAAGATTTGAGATAGACACTACCGGGAAATCTTCTGTTACTTTTTTTTCTCCTTTATGACATGAAAATTATTGTTCCTGTATAACTCATTTTTGCTTTTTTGGTCTCTAGAAACAGCAAAGAGTGATGCTAGAAGAGGTTTTAAGGGGCTGCCTCTGGGGACGTCCATAGCAGTTTTTTCTTCATGGTGCTCTCCTGATAGATTACCCAGCACTTCCGTAAAGAGCCCTTTCCATGTACAGCGTGTCCCCAGGGGCGCCTGGCCTGGCCCTGGCTGGATGGAGAGGGCAGCCTTTGCCTGCTGAAGGCCTCCCTAATCTCTTGGCCAGTGGCTTGGCACCCTGCGTCGCTGTCACAGCACCTTGCCATGTGGGGTCGCTTCTTTATAGGTTCTCACTGGAGATGGCTGTACTCTGAATTGAGGTGATACGATCTTAGGGTTCACATTCTCACTGCCCTTTATTATGTCTTCTTTATTAAAATGAAAGTAACAGGCAGTCAGATCTAGGAAGAAAAGAGAATTGCCGTTGTATAAACCGATGTGGTTATGATAGAGTGCTTTTCCAGCATGCACGAGTCCCCAGGTTCAAACCCTAGCACCACAAAAATGACAGAAATATGTGTGGTTATAAATACACAAGGGGTGTGGAGAATGTCCTTGGTATTTACTTTCCTGCAACATGAATATTTATTTCATTATCATTATAAAGAAGCCCTCATTCTGGTTCTGATCCCCACAGCTAGTTGGGTCTATATTTCACTATAACTTTTCTACTTTTGCTGTAGCTACTGTAACATTTGTAAAAAAAAAAAAAAATGACCCTAAAGTGCTGGGAACCTTGCTTATTCTTGGGGCTGCTTGCACTTGGTTCATGGTAGGCACTTTAAATATTGGCTTCATTCCTCGTGGATCATAGTAATAGAGTATCAATACAGTTCTGATAAATAGAAGTCACGTGTGTAATAGATGAAGTCCTTTCTGTTCATGGAAAAGTTAAAAAGTTGTGTTGTCCAGAAGTGCTCACTGTTTTTTGCTTTTGTCTTGTGGGAAACTTGAATACAACTTCAGTAATTTAGAAATTAAAGCCACTGTTGGTATATATGGTTATATGTATTATAGTGACAGTAGCGTGTAGCTCAGAAACTTAATGGAGTGTGTATGTGTGTGATACACAATTGTTACTTTAGCAAAATATCTTTATTCCAAAGAACCGAGGGCTGTTTTCTTTCAGCCCATTACTGTATTCCACTTCATGTGTTCCTTTGAAATGCAGAGAGGTGAAGAATGACAATGTTAGTTTCATAGCACAAAAAAATCTAGTTGCCCTTTGCTCGTTGACATTTAGAAAAGGTAAAAATAGATTGGGTCCAGCAGAAGTATGTTAGATCAGACTGTGCACACCACAATTTTTTAGTTTCTACTAGATCATTATACCTTTGTCCGGGGAGATTATTTCCCATTTCGTGGAGAAAATTTTCATTTTACTGTGTAAAATATTACAATAGGATGGAATTAAGATTTCCACTATCCATATTGAGTTGTCTTTTCAAGTGAAGTATGTAAATTTCATGGATTGAGACATACAAAGTTATATGTCGTTGATCTTAGGCTTTTGCCATCTTATGCTGCTTTTCTTCTTTGTTTTTAAAGCAAGAAAAAAGGATATTTACAAACTTCCATCGCCAGCTTTTTTGTTGGATTGACAAGTGGATTGATTTGACAATGGAAGACATTAGGAGAATGGAAGATGAGACTCAGAAAGAACTAGAAACAGTAAGACTTGCCTTTCTGTGGGACTTCTCTCGTTTCCCCTCTTTCTAACACTGCGCACATGCTTAGGGAGTGTAGCTTTAGAGTTAGGAATAATGTTACCGAAAGCTAGTCCTCCATCTTTTTATCTTCATCAGCATAGTTTCTTACACATCCGTAATCCCTTGATATGTACTGATTTCTCTTTTGTTGAGAACTTATCACCTATAAAATGTTCAGTGGTTTTGCTTCCCTTTTCATACATTAGTTTTCTGGGATGATACCTGGTTCACAGTCCTTTTAGATTCACTTTATCAGACCAAGGTGCCTTGGGCTCAGTCAGTCTCAGCTCCCTCTTCTGTAGACAGAGTAAGGCTAATACTGTCACTAATCCTAGAGACGCCTTCTCCCCTCCCCATCTACCAGTGAATTCTTTTTTTCCTTGTAAGTTTTAGGCAGATTTGAGTGATTCCCTGGCAGAAGGCCAGCGTGCTCCCAGCTCCTCCCTGCTGCCAGTGCCAGGCGCTGCAGCCAGTGGGTGTCTCACCTCTCTCAGGCATGGATTCTTCTTGGCCGCCTCTTGCATGTGTCTGGTTTTGTTTTTGCCCTGGGCCGCGCTTGTCTGTAGTTGGCAGTGAGTAGGAAAAGGAACCCAAAGAATGTCCAGGGTTCGTGAGTGCTTTTCACGCAGTCACCTCTTGTCCTGCCAGTGGGCCCAGCTCTGGAAGCCCTGCAGGTGTGTCTGATAGATGCCCCCGTTCGAGGCAGGCACTCCACTTAATGCTGGAGAGTGGCAGTGAATCAGATTCCGTGGCCCAGAAGGAAATGTGTTTCTCTGGCACACTGCATTGTAAAGACTCTATGTCTGGAATTGCTTGCTTTTGGTGATTGCAGCAGGTCTGCTTCTAATTAGCTTTATACAAACCTGAGAGGACTAGGGCATATTTTCTTTATAAGGTAATAAAATGTTTTAACTTTATCTCATACATAAAGTAAACTATAGGCAGAGTCCAACTTATGAATGGATTGTGCCCTAGATTTTTTTTCAGTTGATTGTTTGGAATTTGGAACATATTTTCCCGTAGAGACAATATTATAAATTGGGGTTTGCTTTCTAAACCAGCCAGTAGAAAACCACCTTGGTCCCAGTTTCGCATACTAATGGTAGAACTTCAAGTTTCGGATCTTTGGAGCAGAATGATAAAATGGCAAGAGTGGAAGACGTCCTTCACTCCCTTATTTTAGGCTGGCGACGGCTATTTGGACAGGGTGATAAGTACATCCTACCTTTCTTCCTGTGCCTCTGCCCACTTCAGTTCCCTTTCCTCAATGGTCAGGCGCCCTTTACTGCCACTAGGAATTCACCCCCAGCACCGGGCTATCCCGCTGAATCCCTTTTTTCCTGCCCTGCGTGATTTGCTCCCTTGAAGCAGCAGATGTTCATTGCACAGAAAGAGTAGCTGCCTCGTTACCCAGGTTCACACTAAGCTCATGGCACAGCACTGCCGATTTCAACAAGGAGTTACCAACACCAAGAGGAAACAGGAGTGAGATTTGTTTTTGTTGGTCCAAACTGTCAGAAAAAACCCTTCTCGTTTGGTTGGTTTTTTTTGGCCAGAAAACTGTCACATAGAGCATTCATTCGCCTTGACCAGCCACCTTGCACGTAGCCGTCTTTGGTGTGGCTCTGACCTCTGCCTGTCCCTCGACCCCTTGGCTAGCGCTTGGCTGGTACCTGTTCTTTCCCGGCTCTCAATGTCTTCTCAAGTTCCCGGTCAGGAGGCTTCTGAGCACGCCGCGGCCCCAGCGTCGACACAGCGAGGGCCCCTGCTGCACACACGCAGTGGTGGCCCTCGTTCCCACCTGGGGCGGTGAGCCTGCAGACGCAGCTCCTTCCCGTACGAGTCAGTCGTGAATGGAGCCTGCACTTGAGGAGAAGGCGTAAGACAGAGAGGAAATTACACAGAATTTAAAAACCCAGCTTAGTAGTATCATCATTTTTGGACTCTCACAGCTCAAACTGACTAAATTCTTCATGAAGTTGGTATAATTCTGTCGAGGGTCAAGGGCAGGGCATAGCAATTTCATTGTTGAATATGTCAAAAACATTTTATAACACATTGCAGCATTGGGTGCTGATCATCTTAATATTAAACCCTACTTAAGTCTTGGGGAGTGCTGTATTCCTCCGGCACTGCTGCTGCTTTGAGCATCTTCAGAGTATGGCGAGGAACACTGCTGGAAGCACCTCCTGAAGGGGATCTAATGCTTTAACTCCTACCCCATCAGGAACTTACCTTGCTTTTAAGGTCTTGCTTCCTCACACCTGCTGTGAAAATTTGACCCAATTGATTCTCTTAGTTCACAGACATTTTAAGAATTGGCTTTCTTGTTGCTGGATGTGGTGGTATACACCTGTGATCCCAGCACTCGGGAGGCTGAGGCAGGAAGATTGCTGCGAGTTTGAGTCCAACCTGTGCTACATAGTGAGTTCAAGGCCAGCCTGAACTACATAGTGAGACGTGCCTCAAAAAAAAAGAAAAAAAAAAAAGGCTTTCTTTCTCCCATGGGTCAGTCTCTGGGGAAAAGGCCTAGTATCTTGAGAGTCTGGGCCCAAGAAGAGAATCCTTGCCTGTGGTCCCTTAGAGGTCTGCTGGGGTTAGACCCAGCCACTGAGTGGGTTGGTGGCATTATTCCTGTTCTCTGTAGGCACTTTCCCAGGTAGGAGGGAGAGGAGGTGGTTATAAATGTGTTCATTGCATTTGTTTCTTCTCTGTCTCTTGATTTTCCCATTGAATATTTTTTTACCTGTCTGTAGACTGTTAGAAATGCCTGGCCTTTCCTTTGCATCGTTTCATTCTTTGTGTTTGCCACGTTATTATTCCTTTGCTTGCTTTTTCCTTTCGGTCGCTTTCTCTCTGTAACCTTACTTTAATGGACTCTGAGAGACCTGGTCGTAAGAGAGCAGAGGAGACCGCTCCTTACGCCTTTCTGCCTGCTTTAGGAACTGAAACTATGGACCAGACCTTTGGGCATTTTTTTCACATTGTATTGGCAAAGAGTTTTTATCTGCTGGTCACTTTGATAATTTCATATCAACTTTAGGCATTTGTTTCTTAGATACAAAAATATATGTGTATTTTCTGTGATGTCTAACAAAAGAAAGCCCTTTGCGAGATTATCAAGATTATCTGAAGGGCCTCAACCTAATTCCTCCTGTGGATGTGGTTACACATAGGCAGCCATCACGTCATAATTTCTTCTGGGCCCTTTCTCTCCCTTTGCTTTACTAACTCTTACTTAGAGTATGATTTCGGCAGCTCATGATTTTATTTTACATTTAGATGCGTAAGAAGGGTTCCGTCCGAGGCACTTCGGCTGCTGATGCCTAGATGAGTCCCCTGTAGGGTCAGAGACAATATCACACTGTGTAAGTGAAGATCTGGGTAAAAAGAATGTTTAAAAACCTGTACCTTTTCGGTGATGGGGAGTTAACTTGCTGAGCATAGAGGGTGTAAGTATTAAATGAGGTTTTATTTTTATAATTTAAAAGACACATACTTCAGAAATTGACAGTGATATTTGAGTTCTTCTATGACAATTGTTTGTGTGGAACAGGTTAAATAGTGCAATCCCTTGCCAGTTCTTGGTGTTAACAGGCTGGAAATTGGCTGCCTGTGGACTTGTTCATCATGTAACATTGTCCTGGAAGCTGGCTCATTTTTTGTTAGTCAGTTAACTAACCTGTTTGTCAGTAAAACCAGGATATAGTAAGGATATGTGTAAAAAACCAAACAGATCATTCATCCCTAAGAGCCAACCTCAGTAATTCACGTGAGGTGAACTTTGTGTGCACCATAAAGTCTTCGTGCTTGATCTTTATTTAATTTGCAATTAGTTTTACTCTGTGCAAATGTACTTCACTTTTAATTTATGGTATAAAACATTTCTGTGGTCATACTTGTCTGACACACACTTACGTGCCCAATTAACAGATTCCTGTAGATGGGAAAAGAAAAATCTGCCCCACATATTGAAACCACTGTGGGTAAACAAAAGTGTACGTTACACAGCCATTACTTGTAAATACTGAACTGGGATGTTCGTGAGGAGAAAGGACAGTATGTAGCGCTCCATTGTGTTTCTTTGCTGCCCCTGCCACGAGCTATCTGCTCTTAATGGTTGAATGTAAGATAAACGAGATGTTCACTTTGCAGCAGATAAGAATGAACTATCTTCCCAGATTTCTCCAGAGCTTACTCCTTAAACTCAGTGTTCATTTAAAAATTTTTTTCATTATTGTTTTTATTAAGTTCTAAGTTTTTATGATTTCATTGTGCTTGTACTTTATTTTTCCCTCTGATGGAACAAAATGTTACCAAAGAGACTAAAGTGCGAAGGTGCAGTAGTTGGGATCCATTTTCTGCCAAAAGTTTTGCCACGTCAGGAGGGTTTTTTCTAGAGAAGGTGTATGACAAGCTGCTGTGTAACATTTTCTTTGTCTGTCTGTATGGTAACACATTTTGCACTTTGACTTTTTTACAGTTACGTAATCAAGGTCAAGTGAGGGGAACAAGTGCAGCCAGTGACGAGTGAAGAATCTGACCAGTGTCTTGCAGTGTTGATGTTTCCGACGCGCGCTTGTGATCACACACACACGCACACGCACAGGTTCCCAGCCACGTGTGTATATGTGTGTGTGTGTTTGTAGCTGTATATAGAAGGCATGTAGAGCTGCAGATCCAGATACACACGTGTGTGTATATATGTACATACAGACATACTGAGGGATTAGTACAATTTCTCCAAAGTACTGTACCTATCTTGAGCAAGAATGCAAAAGAAAATATTTTCAATATATATACCTGGAACAGATTTTAATAATTATCAGAGTAATACCATTAATGGACAAATTGACTGCAATGTGATACTAGCTGGTATGTTTCATAAATGTCTTGTGGACCAATATATATATAACATTTTGTTATTCTTGTGTTCTTTTAAATCAATCTCTTACAAATTTTTATTTTAGTCCCATAAGCAACAGACTCCCACAGAAAGATTTCTTCAAAATTTTTTGGTATTCCAATGAATCTGGAATGTAAACTCTGAATGTATTTATAGCTATTTATTTCTGGATGGTCATTATCTTCCAGCCAAATTTGACAATATCTGTTAGGAGTAAAGTTACAGGCTAGTTTTTACTACTTTGTCCTGAGGGAAAAATCTTTTAGAAAAGTTTTCTGATTTTTATTGGATTTTTGTATTTTAAATTTCAAGTATTTTTCTACATCAAATCTAGCAAAGGTGGAGAAGACAGTTTGTGATTTATAATAAACACTAGAAAATTTCCAGGCTTTTGTTAGACCAAGAAGTTGACAAAGATGTTAATCTTAAGGGTATTGTAGGCCATGGGGGAAAATTGGAAATACAGCATTTCAGAAATGGCTATTTTCTACAGCTATAGCATAGAGACTATGCAAATGGTCTAGATTCCTAATAGCTTACAGGATGGGGGAATAGTGACATTTCATTCTTTCCATGTTGCAATACACTTCATGTGAGAGATGTTGACCCTGAGATAGGAATAGTGTAAGATGCAGCACAGGACTTGACTGCATACTGTAGGAGGCCCTACGAGGGACCAGTGGCCTTCTGACTTCTGTGTGCGCCCTTTAGTAGGATGTCAAAGAGTGTGTCCTACACAGGTGTCACGAAAACGTTCGTTAGAAGTTGCTGCCGCTTTTTTTAAAAAAAAGAAGAAACAATAGCTAGGTACGATTTTTATCAGCTTTCCTCCTGTCAGTCCTGGAAGCTTGAGTAGAACGATATTGTTGAAGCCTTCAGGTCACAAACTGTCTTCTTTAACTTGCCGTCCTTTCTAAACACGCCGAACCCTGCAGTCTAATCACATTAGTAATCCGATTTGCTGACAGTCCTGCCCTCCTTGCCCGTTTTCCCACATGTCCTGTGTCCCCACTGGAGTGATGGCAGCGAGTGGGACAGTGATGTTTAGGGTCACTGCCGCATCGTGATATGCTGCTGTCCTCGGCAGCAAATCCCGCATTTCCTGTGTCCTCTGTGTACTCAGGATAAAGACTGCTGTCTCCTCTCTGGGCACTGCTGTAAGATAGGTTTGTCAACGCGGAGTCATTTTGCAAAGTGGTGCAAGGAATATCACTGCTAATTTTGTGGATTAAAGAGTCTCGCCCTCTCCTTTCAATGAACCTAAGTCTCACTGGCATCTGTAGTCTCACTGGGAGCTTGGGCACACGTGGAAAAGAGAGCCCAGCACATGGATTTTAACGTTTTTCTAACAACTGCGGAGATCTGAGGGGATGTGTGGTGAATGTAAAATACCTAGTTGACTTGGCAGTCTCTCGTGTAAATTACAGTAAAACAAAGTAAATGAAATCTAAACAAAAAATAAATTTGATCACAAAATGCCACGTGTGTACTGAGCGGTTGTTTCTTTGGTGTCACGCCTGGCTCAGCGCTGTGGACCGCTCCTCTGCTACTTCTTCAGCAGCTCTCTTCATTTGCAGCGCTCTCACCCTGGGGAAGGTAAGCGTTTTTGTTTTTGTTGTTTAATTACAAACTTATTCTTGCACTGCAGCTATGCTACCCTTACGTATGTTCGGTTTTGTAAATAATTTTGTCTTTAAAAAGCCAACCAGCGAGTTAAAGCGTATATATCATTAATCTCAGGTTTTTAAACACTATTTTAAAAGGGAGAAATACGGGAAATCTAGAATATTTTAAAACGTACTCCAAGATTTTGCCTTTAGATTCTGATCTTTTCAAGACGATGGCTTTTGTTTGGGATTGATTTTCTCTCACCTTTCCAGAATGTTGTCATTTCTATGCTATTGTTTTGGAGATGTAATACATAGTCTTAAGGTTTCAGCATACTTTTTAGAGCTACTCAGTGTTAGAAAAGGTAACCAGCTATATGAATGGGTTCCTGTACAGTGTATTTCCAGGGTGGTTGGGGCTGGTTTTTTGAGGTAGGTGTCTCAGTGTTCTATTTCAGACACGGTGTTTGCGTGTGTGGTGACAGTCATTCATGCCCTCGGCAGCCTGGCACTTGGGTCTTGCTAGAGGATCTAGGAAGAGTGAGAACAGTTGTATCGTAAAGTCCAGTGGAAGAGGCAGACCTCTGAGCAGGTACACTTCAAATCTGTGTGCTCCTCACAGCTAAGAGTGGAGAGTTGGTTGAGACTGAGAGACGGTTAGACCTCATCCTCGTTGTACGGAGAGAAGCAAAAGTCCAGGCCTCCAGCTCTTGGACCAGTGCTGGTCAGCACCCCCGGGTTACGCCTGCCTCCTCCTGCGGTCTCGGACTCAGAGCTGTAATGCCCAGAGGTGAGACTGTAAGACACTGTATTACTCTTAACAAATTCGAGGCCACCTCAGTGTGACTTCTTCCTTGCTTTGTTCATTTAACAACCTGCCTCCTAATGGATCTAAGATCAGTTGCCTTTCTGTTGCCTTTCAACTTGCTAAATGTTGAAAGTTCCACAGTCTGCCCTCCTCCGAAAACCCTGTCTGAGAGTAAGCGAGAGGCATCTGTGAACGTTTGTTTTGTCTGCCTCCTCTTAGCACTCAGTTACAAGGGCGCAGTACGGGATTCCCTGTTATTGCCCATTTGGAAGGAGAGTGTTCTTTGTTCTTACCTCTCAGATCTGATCTCATCAGAGCAGCAGAATGTCTGAGATGGAGCCTCAGTGGCTCCAGATGGGCTTTTCTAGGTCTGGCTCACTGGGGATTTCAGAGTGTAGGACTTGGCGTGATTGCGAGGGAGGGAGAGTGCCGGAAGTCGGGTGTAGATGCTCCTCTGAGCTTGGAGTGACTGCCACCAACAGGGAGTGAGCGCTTCCCGAGAGCCCTGCCAGTGTCACTTGAGTTGTTGCTGAAATCGTAAGCAGCTGCAGTAGGTTTCCTTAGAACTAGTTGTCCAAGTGATTTCATGGGGGAGGTAGAAGTTGTAGCTGGCCCCCTAACATTTTAATTCACAATTTAACTCAGTGAAAGAGAAAAAACGTGAATGAGGAAGTCCCGAAGCAGTAGCTCCGCAGACGAGATTACAAGCCCCTCCAGGGAAGGAGGGCCATCTAAGGCACAGGAAAGGAGAACCAAGTGAACTGGTGCATAAAATTCAGCCTGTGTAAACCAGCGGCTCTCTTACTGTGGCTGTACCGTGGAGTCTGGTGGGGAGCCTTTAAAAACACTTGCCCTCCAGTCTTTCTGTGGGGAGGAGGTTGGGATTCCCGTCCTCTTTTCCTGGAAGATCATTGAGATGGCCACATTCTCTCCAGGTGATCACTCTGTATCCTTCCTTCAGAGCCCTGGGCCAAATGCCCGTTCCTGCAGGGTGGCCCCCTAACTGGGAGTGCTTTGCTGGGCAGCATGCTGCGTCCCTGTTTGGCTCTTACAGACTTGACACTTTGGTTAATAGATGTCATCTTTAAATCTCTAATGCGTCCTTGTCCCATATTAACTTGAGCAGTCCTCAGGGGCAAGTGTCGTAGTTGTACCCCAAGGTCACATCCCTAATAGAAATTCTGACTCTGAGCCCGTATCTCCTTGTCCATATGTCTGCCAGTCCTGTGCCAAGGGACCAAGGTCCCTTTTGAGTCGTGGAGTTTGAGCATGAGAGTCAGTAAGGTCTCCTTTCTGCCCTCAGAGGATTAAAGCTGCAAACTGGCTGGAGCGGGATGTAATTCTGATAGCTACAGGTACAGAGTATGATAAGAGAGCAGATGAGGGAGCTCCAGGCCCGATTTCCTCCTCACTTTGCGGACGCCTGAACTGGAAGTTTCAGAGACTCTTCCAACTAAAGAAGCCTTAAACTCCTTTCTGTCCTTCTTCCTCCAGAACACAGTCCTGCCGTCATTGACCGCATCACTGGCCCCTAAGCCAGAAATCCTGCTCGGTCCTTGAGTCTTTAAAGGGTCCCTAATGAAGTCCTGCCCCCTCGTATGTGCTGGCCCAGGCTGTGCTCTGACCACCCTCCTGTCTCAGGTCCACAAACTCCCTATTAAAGGCTAAGCAGTAAATATTGTAGGTTTGGGCAGCCCTGTTGTCTTAGAGCGCTTCAGTTCCGCCCTTGTAATGCAAAAGCAGCCCAAAGGCAGTAATTCAGAAAGAAGTGTGTCAGTTCCAGTAAAACTTGAAGTAGACAGTGGGCTGCCTTTGACTGGTGAGTTCATATGTAGTTTGTCAATCCCTTGTGTGGGTCGTTGCTTGGATAGCCTTACCCAGGCTCTGCCATAGTTCACTTCGGGTAATATCCCTGGTTGTGCTGTGCCCCGCTCGCATGTCTGCATGGCTCCCTGAGTCCCGAGCGGCACCGCTCTGTGAGTGCAGCAGCCAGAGCCAGTGACTGCTACGAGCCTCACTCATCCTGCCATTACTGAGGTAGGGCCAGCGATGCTCCTCAGCCTCCTGGCCTTATATGAGGTGCTTGCAGGTGACAAGAATCCAGCTGGTTCCTCTGCTGCTGTGTCTGCGTTCCCTGTGTAAAGAAAGGCTTTAAACATCTGACTTCCAACATGAGTGCCGAGAGATAGAACTAGGACATGCTGATGGGAGCCATTGACGTATGAAATACAATGAAGGTAATGCTGGTTAAACGCTTCTCATTTGGCATATTGTCTCTGTTGTCCAGAAAATACCGTCTGTAGCTGTGAAACTAAATGCTCTCTTCATGGGAAGGTTCGTAGGTGTCCTCTACCTTTTGTATAATTTAAATTTGGTTCTCTAGATGCCACTGCTGATTTGTTAACCTGGAGTTGGCGTCATGGCTCCTGATGGGCCCTGGAAGGCCAAGCCTTTGCCTAGAAAAGGGGCCGAGTTTCCCCGAGTCTGCTACTCAACCTTGGGTGGAATCGGCTTATTCCTTGGGTTTTTGAGAAGCAGTAAAGCCCTGTGACATGCCTCTGCCTTGTTGATCCCTTATATATTCTGACACCACCTGCTCAATCAGTTGATAGCAGAATTGCCTTGCTCTCCAGACGGGAAGGTTCATGAAGCAGAACGGAGGAGTGGCTTGCAGTGTTTATTAATGTCTGTGCTAAACAAAAGCTTTGCCTCTGGGCATCCCATTGCAGGCTGGCTCCCTGCAGCCCAGAATACTGATAGCTGTTCTCTCAGCACCGCCCATACTTTCCCATGGCTCTGGAGCCTTGAAACAACTTCTCAGCCTACCAAGAACCATCACCCCGTGCGTCCTTTCAGGAGAGGAGAGACTGAGAAAGCTACACAAGCTATTCAGTAGTTCCTTCGGTTCAGTAGTCAGCAAGCCTTTCTGTGAAGGATTAGATAGTAAGTAAGTTGGGCCTGTGGGCTACGGAGTCTGTGTTGCAGCTACTTAGCTCTGGTTCTGCAGAATGGAAAGTAACGTTATTAACAAGTGAATTGGCATGGCTAGATGTCCGTAAAACTGTTCAGCGTAGAGGCAGACTGACGTGGCCCAGTGGCTGTAGTTTGCCAGTCCATTTTAGGGTCTCCCCACAGTTGTTTCTTTTATCAGATTGCAGCACCAACCTAATACCAGCCAGCACTTAATAGTACCTGCTATATGTCAGGCACTCCCCTGAGTGTAGCTCGGAGCCAGCCTTGAATCTTCACAGCCACCCACGTGGTAGGTGCTGCTCCCCATTTGAAGAGACCAAGGTCCAGGTTAGTGTAGTTTGTCCCAGTCCTGCACGGAAAGTGGTGGAACCAGGGCTCTTACCCAGGGACGGCTCCAGAGTCACTCAGAAGCCCTCCTCATCCAGCCCTCATCTCAGAACTACTTCATGCCTGAGGCGTGGACTAAGGGTGGTATAAGCAGCCCTAATAATAAAAATTCTCTTTGAGACCCTGTGTTCTTAAACACCAGGAAGAAGCCAACTTCCATGACTGACTCTTCCCAGAGTTGAGAGCCAAGGAAATACTTCTCTGTAGACCACGGGAAGTGCTCCCTCGGTGGCCGTGTCAGGAAGCTCCCAGGTTGGGTAATCCCTCCAGCAGGGCACCTCTTCAGGCAGGGCTTCCTGTGCTGATTTTGTATCGGTGCCGTGAGACATGGGGGCTTCTGGTTCTCCCAGACCCAAGCTTTCTATTGTAAGTGCCCTGGAAGTTCTTACGGGGACGGGTTCCATGTAATTCTGAGATACATTCGGCAAAATGGACAGTTACTGCTGCACGGAGGAGAAAAAATAAGCACCGCATCCAGCAGGAAACGGCCCGGACACACGGGAGCGGAGCTGCCGAGGTATTTTGTTAGCACAGTGGGATTGCAAGTAGTTCCCCTTTACCCCCGAATTGTCTTCACTGTTTCTGCTTTACGAGAGAATCTTACTTAAAACTCCTTGTAACGCACAGCGCCTCATAAACAGTTCCCTATACGTGACGGCCGACGGCCTTCGCCCGCCGGGGTGAGGTTTTTCAGTTCGGCATCTGGTGGCCCATGAGCTCAGTCCTCTTCCTAGGCGCATGCCAGAAATCTGAAGGGGGGATTTCAGGATTCCTCCCAGCTCCTTCCAGCCCGGCAGGCTCAGATTTTCCACTTGTGCGATTGAGGTCAGCGCCTGCATTCCTGCTGGCGAGCTCCCCGCACGTCAGTGCCGGGCCTCAGCCGGGGGGCTTCTCCCACTTGCCCTGGAGTTCACTCCCCACAGGGGGCGTCCCTCTCCTCGGGCTGTGCATGAGCCCCACCTCCTCCAGTGGTGGGGGCTGGCTTCTTGGGGACTTGCACAGCCTGGCCCCACCCTGGCTCTGGGCCACCAGGATGAGATGGCGGCCCCTGTGTTTGCTCAAGCCTTTGTGGGAGTAGGGAGGAGACGTCTGGCCAGGCAAGGAACAGTGGGATTACTGTTGCCTGTGAAGAGCTTTGTCCCCCTTCCTGGTCATGTATCCAGAAAATGTGCTCAGCAGACCTGACTGATAGTTTTACAGTGAGTACGGCTGCTCTCTGTCCACACTGGACTTGGGGGCTTCGGTGTCTCGTACCTGCGTTCCAAACCTGCCACCTCCACTTAGCAGCCTCACTCACTAAAGCCTTGGCCTCTCTGAGCCTCACAGTGGGAGTCTGGGTAATCGCACCAGCAAGGAATGTGGCCATGTGACAAGAAATGTATATGTAATACATGCATGTAAACCTTACAACACTGCATTTGTCCCTTGGCACAGTGGGGTGACTGACCATCCCATCTTGCTTGGGACAGAAGATTCCAGACCAGACTTTAATGCTAAAACCAGCATGGGCCTGGGTGAACTGGGGCTGTTGGTCCCCTATTGTGAACTCAAATGTCAGCATTCTTTAAGCTAGTGGCTTCTCAAAACATTCAAAAGCTAAACCAACAGTGTATAGGAGATCAGCCATGTTGTTTTGTAAACTGATGTTCCCCAGACCAACTGCCTAGTTCCCGTCTGTTCAGGCCTAGTAAGGTACAGAACAGTTCAAAGCTGGGGTAGGGCAGGGTACATGGATGCTCATCTCCAATGAGGTACTGGCCAGGAGGTGTCCGCCAGCACTTCGTGTGGGCAGGCTGACCCACGGCAGCACATCATTCCACCCACACGCCATCCCGGCACTGGGCGTGTAGCGTTCCTCTCCAGGAGGATACCGGAATACACAGGACAAGAAGCTGCTCCCCGTCAAATAGACCAAAGTTCCTGTAGCCATAGACCCCTCACTGAAAGACAAGCGTGTTCTGTCATCCTGTCTTGGCCCTTTGAGATGGTGAGGCCCTGTGTGTTTTCCCAGCTACTCTCTGTCCTTAGCTGTTGCCCCTTACCTTCAGGCTGCAGCCTCAGTGGCCTTATTCTAGGTTCCCTGAAGCCAGAGCCCCTTTCCTTGCCCTGTCCTTGCTTTGATCTCAGCCCACAGGGCCCATCCTTGAAGATTCTTTCCCTGAACTCGCAACTAGGCCAGCATCTGTACTGCGTGCTGCCGCCCCAGCCAGCCAGGGAGCTCTGTGAGGCAGACCAAGTGGTGGTGGTACCGGTCCATTTGGCCTCGGGCTGACCTACTACCTGCCACAGAGCAGAGCGGTGTGTTCCAGAGTTTAACACCTTTCGCCCCTTGCCTTTTCCACAGAGCAGCTAGGACCTGCCTGCCATCCTTCACCATTCCCCTGACCCTGCCTGTGGTGTAACCCAGGCCTTACCAAGTAAGACCCACTCCACCTCAACTGTCTCCCATCCTTTGCGAGGAAATGCTTCCGTTTTATGACTAACTCTGCTTCTCATTTCTCTCGTGTTATCTTAATGAATTAACTGGGTCCCCATCATTCCCCTGGCCCCCTGCAGTTTATGAGCTGTACTGCAGTATCTGCGATCTTAGTCAACCCCACACAGTTGTTGTGCTGGTTCCTATTACAGTAATTGGCATAAACTTTATTCTTTTGCAAAGAGATTTTTTGGCCCGCTGAGACTGCATAACCATCTGCCATAAATTGAGACTAGTACGGCTTATTTTGGTGAATGCAAAATTGGATCCCATTCTTTACTCTGTGGCTTGATTCAACTTCCAGATGGTTAATCCACATGAAGTAATAGGAATGCACCACAGCTCTGCTTAGCTGAAGATGGAGACGTAATATTTATTTGCTGATGTGGAGGCCTCCAAACGCTGCCCTGTCGGGATGTCAGTATATAACACAGCAGCACAAAAATGTCAGCTTGTTCCACAGGAGCGACAGCGTTCCTCCCAGTTGCCATGGGGGACCCCTGGATGTCTTTTTTTTTTTTTTTTTTTTTTTTGGTCTGCCCTTGACCTAATCTCAAGAGGTTTTGTTCTCTCTTGGGCTGTTTCTTATCAGCTACGTCTGCCCATGTAGCCGGCTTCACATCTGCTTTGACTTTAGTGCCTCTGACATTTTCATTAATACTTCTCCAAGGTTGAGCCTTTATTCCAAATACCCTGCAGCTCACAGAAGCCTTAGCTCAGCTGTGCCTGGCTGCGGGCTGCTGGGAAATTGGGCCCCACGATACCCACAGGCTTGGACATCTCCACCCTGTTGAGCTAATCCATCCATTTTAATTTTAGCTTCTCCTCAAGCTCACCTGCAGTGCTGGGAGGTGCAGAAGCAGGTCTAGTTTGGTGCAGAATTGGGGTCTTACTCCCCAGTGGTACTTTCACCCTGTGGAATCTTAACTCCCCTCTGTGTGACATGCCTTGCCCTCAGCCGGCCAATCCTGCCCCTGTACTCCCGGGTCCAGCCTGGCCCAGAGCAGACTGAGTCTCAGGGCTTCCTCTTTTCACCTAGCCTGCCCTGTTGACTAACTGCGTCAGAACCGCCTGGGAGCATGTTAAACTGAAGACTCCAGCTCTTGGGTTCCGGCTGCACCAGTTTGCCCAGAGCTACCCTGGTTTTATCCTGGTTTTAGCACTGAAAGTCCCAGCTCCTGATGAACCCTTCAGATCAGGGCAATCTAGGACAGTCAGTCACCCTGCCCGGGCAGGTCTTACCTACTCCCAACCTGGAGAATAAGAACTTCTTAGGGCTCAGGGCTGAGGAGCTGTGTTTCGGTGGTTTCTATGGGCGATTCTGACGAACACTTGAACTTGGGAACCCTGTCAGCAAGCCGTAAGTGCTTTCAGCGTCTCTGACATCTCGTGTGCCTGGCTCACAGTGGACTGAGGGGACATTTGCGTGCAGTTAGTACACGGTGCCATCGTTTACTTACAGGGTTTGTTTCTCCCTTCAGGGAGCAGTTCTCTCTTCGCAGTTCCAAGCTCTGCCTGGCTGCCTGGCAGTCACCACTGAGAGAAGACTGGAAGGAGGCTTAATTGGGTACAAGGAAATATTCCTGATGGGGAAAGTGACCCACGCCTATTTCCTACATACATTTCTAAAGTTTTGGGGTAGACTTGATTAGAAATTAGATCAAGGAAATTTTAGCAGTGTGAGAATTAGATCTAGGCTTTTTTTTTTTTTTTTAAAAAGAATAAAAACCTTGAAATTTTCAAGAATGGAACAAATAAAGACTCATCTAAAAATTCTAAAATAGAATGAACTGGGGTTGTTCTTTCTTCCTTAATATCGTGGGAGCTTCAGCAGGTGGCAAGAACAAGAGGCTGGCCCCTTGTAGCTAGTTAAGGGAGCCCAACATGCTTTGGTGCTTTCCGCCGTTGAAAACTCCCCAGCTCTCCAAGTACACTGTGTACACATGACTGAAGTGTGAGGTCTTCAGGCTGGGCAGTGGGGACCAGCAACTGGGGAAGTAGGCCAAGCCATGGGCAAGGAGTGGTTTCTGCAGGGTCCCAGAACCGTGATCCTCTGTTCCTCAACCTCTGCAGGGCTAACCAGGTAAGGACCGTGTCCTATCACCTGAGCTTGGCCCCAGCCTTACTCCAAGCAGCCTTAGGCAGCAGCTTTAGGCCTGCCTGTCCCAGTCACGTCTGTACAGTATAGGTGGAAAGACCCCTTTCTTCTTTGTTGTGGCTTTAAAGTAGGTAGATGTGAAGGATTGTTTGTATGGATTTTACCTGCGCACGGAATGCTGCAGTTGGTCCCACACACTCTGTGGGATCATCCCGTTGGCAAAGAGAATGCAGGAGACAAGCTGAGCCAGCAACCAGAAGAGGGAGCCCAGCAAGCACCTCCACGAGGTGTCAGCCAGCTGTCTCAAACCCACTAGACTTAGTGGCAGTCAGCATTTGAGTGGATGAATTACCACTCCAGCAACAGGTTGAGTTGTGGGCCCAGGTGAGCTGGAGATCGGACTCCCTAACCTGCTAGTTCCCCAGCTGGGTCAAGTATGCCCTCACGCCCTGCGTCAAGTGCATCAGCAGATCCTGTTGACTCTACCTTTGAAATCTGTCCAGATCCAGCATTTCTCATCCTTTCATTTTCCCTGTAGCAACAAATCTACCCCAGCCAGCCACCATCCTCTCCCTGCATTGTTGCTCAAAAGTTTCCTGCCTGAACTCGCCCCACCCCCAGGGAACCCACAGGGTTCCTCATAGACATCAAACAGATCGCAGGCCTCTGCTAGAAGGTCTCCCGTGAAACTCAGTGCAGGGGCTGGGGATTTAGCTCAGCGGCAAAAAGCGCCTGCCTGGCAAGTGCAAGGTCGTGAGTTCAGTTCCCGGTACCAGAGAAAAACCAAAAAAAAGAAACTCAGTGCAGTGGAGATTCCTTAGTGACCCTCTTGGGTTGGTCTCTGTGCTCATCCTCGCCCAGTCTTCCCCCATTCACGGCAGCCACGCCACCTGCTGGCTGCTTCTGCAACCCACTGTGGGCGGGACCCCTCAGCACGGGCTCATCGGCTGCCTGGAAAGATCTACCCGATTCCTCAAGGCTCCCTCCTTTGCTCAGATGTTCCCTCTTCAGGGGCTTTCCTCCCATCTAAATTCTTCCCAGCACTTACCACTATTGTGTGTGTGTGTGTGTGTGTGTGTGTGTGTGTGTGTGTGTGTGTTGTCTCCCCACTGGACTAGAAGTTCCACGAGCATCTCTTGCAGATGAGTGGCGCCACCGTCCCTCCCATGTCAGAATAGGCAGCAGCCCTCAGTGAGCCGCACAGTAGTTGCAAAGATCACATAAAACGGAGCGGGGCCGTCCAAATGTAATAATGGCCATTAGCGTCTCCACCCCGGAGCGGTGATTCTGGAGCATTCTGTGTAATTGGAGCACAATTAAGCATATGGCAGTGTTTCCACTGAGTTGTAGATCTGATTCGGAGCTTACTCGACATGGGCTCTGCTTTCTTTTTCCCTGTAACAACAAATCTGGATCCACCATCAGGGGGACCCTGTGGTCTGGACCACAAGGGAATCCTGGGGAATGAGATTCATGCTAAGAGGGCTTAATCCTGAGGCATTGGGCTATATATCCAGCGACAATTTCCTGGATTTTGCAGTCAGCGTAAATAACAGCAAAAGGATTCCCACTGCGTGACGTGAGATGCATCCTGCCGGGGTGGGGCAGGAAGCCGCCCTGCCTGAGCTGCAAGTGACAGTCCAGGCAGGGCCCCCAGGGAATCAGCAGACTGCCCCCTGCCACCCCTTCTCACAGGCAACCAGCAGCACTCGCTGGCCTGCCTTGCTTGCTCTTCCAGCAGCTCCCGGCCCTGTGTAGAGCGCTCAGAAGGACTGGAGGCTCATAGCACTCAGAGATTAGAATCAAGGCATTTCCCACCCAATTCAGCTATGTGGCAACATTTCTTTTGGGTGTGTGCAAGTCATGTTTTTCTGACTGGACTGAACTTCCCAGGGGCGAAGTCTGCATTTTAGTGGCCAGCCTGTGGAAACTTGGAAGCCGTCTGTGGCCCCTCACTCGCACAGATGACATAATTAAGGAAGGGAGGTGTCTTACAGAGCAGAGTTAGAAATGACTTGCAGGTCCTCCCATGAGGGAGTGAATAAATGAGAGTAGTTCATAAAATAGAATATTATACAGCAATTAAAAGGAATAAGCCAAGGCTGGGGGTGCAGTTCAGTGGTAGAACTGCCTGGGACAAATAAGGCCTTGGGCTCGATCCCCAGTATGTCCCCCATGAAAAAAGGAATGAGCTGTTTCAGTGGTTACCAGCAAAGATAAATCTTACAGATTAATGCTGATGGAGAAAAGAAAGCTGCAGGTAAGCCACAGAGGATAAGGATGCTGATGTTCACTTAAGGGCCATCTGTCCAAGGCCATGCTGTTTGCTGTTCCTGGAGACACAGCAGGTGGTAGACAGCTTGGAAGGATGTGAGCACCTTAAATACGCCATGGCCCGTGTCTGTGCAGTGAGGAGCGGAAGGGCCTGGAGCTGAGGGCTACCTGGAAGGATGAGATGCTGAGCCACTGAGAGACAAGTGTGCTTGAGGGAATGAATTGATTCCAGTGAACCTGCCAGTTAAAAACAAGCAAGCCTCCTGCTATCTCCCAGCTTGCACCGGGGCACAGCCTGGCCAAGCAGCCCATGAGCCATAGTTGGCCTCCCCGCTGGGTCCCCAGAACAGCACCTGTTCTAAAACAGTCCCAGCTACTCAAGAGGCTAAGGCTGGGGGATCGAGAGTTTGAGGTCAACCTGAGCAACTTAGGAGACCCTGTCTCAAAATAAAGGGTTGGGGATGTTGCTTGGTAGTAGAGCACTTGCCTAGCATGTGCGAGGCCCTGGGGTCAATCCTCTGCCTTGTAGAAACACACAAACAAACCTGTTCAATTCATAGGACTTTTGCATTCATAAGACCCACGTTCAGGCTGAGTGTCCCTTGTTTACAATGTATGAGACTAGTGGTGTTTCATTTTTGTTCAAATTTTGGAATAATCGTATAGACTGTCCTGGCTGAATATCCATATTTGGAAATTATCAAATCAGGCTATATATCCCTCTTCAGGGGCTTTCCTCCCATCTAAATACTTCACAGCCCTTACCACTATTGCTGTGTGTGTGTGTGTGTGTGTGTGTGTGTGTGTTGGAATAATCATATAGACTGTCCGGGCTGAATATCCATATTTGGAAATTATCAAATCCAAAGTGCTCCAGAATCTAACACTCTTGAGTACTGACATAATGCTCAAACACTTTTGGACTTTGGAGCATTTCAGATTTTGGATTTTCAAATTAGAGATTCTCAGCTTGTGCTGGGAGAGCTTCTCAGCCAACAAATACAAATAGCCATTCTCTAGTTTAGTCTCCCCTCTCCCGAGAGCATCTGTGCGGCCCTCAGCTTGTGCGGGACAGTGTTGTGTCTGCTTGTCCTTGTGTCTGTTCGTGTGTCTCGAAGGCCTGTCTTCCTCTGGGATGAAACTTCTTTAGTTCTTGTCTTTATCTGACCCTGCTTGTCTGGAACAGCTTCTCTATGCCACAGGCTCTGCTTAGCTGGGATCCAGATGTCAAAGCCAGGTGGTTCCTCCACTCGCGGGACTTACTCCCCTCCCTTCTCCAGGCAGGGCTGGAAGTGGAGGAGAGGGGTCCCCAAGCAGCAAGAGAGGGCTGACCCAAGCAGGAGCTTTTGTAGAAACCTAGACTGCTGGTCGCTTGTGCAGAGGTGGGCGGAAGGGAGTGGAGAGGGAACCCAGGCTTATGAGAGCATGGGAAAGCCAGGGAGTGGCGCTCAGTTACAAGAAAGGGGCTCCGCCCACCGTAGAGCCATCTACCCAAGGCTGTGCTGTTTGTTGTTCCCGGATACATAGTGAAAGGCTGCAGACCTTCTACTGTGAGACCTTTAAGACAAGACTACGTTAAATACACAGCAGCCCATATCTGTGACAGCAAGGAGGGGAGAAGTCCGAGGGCCTCAAGGATCCAGTCATGCGGGTTGCGGGTAAGGAGGGCCCTGGCTAAGAGTCCACATAGGTTGAGACAATTAGGGGGATAATTTGGGGTGCATCATCTTGGTGGAGGCTAGAAGGAGGGTGTCAGGTGGGCGTGGCCCTTTTCGTAGTAATTGCTGTCTCTCTCTGACGTGGCACTAAGCTAACTTAATCCACAGCTGAGTCTCCTCTTGCAGTGTGGCAGTCACAGCAAATCTACCTGAACCTGACCCCACGTGACCTGGTGAGGACCCTGACCTGGGAGCAGGAAGTAGGGGACATGGAGGAGAGTAGGCGAGCTATATCCCTGTTCTTGTTTGCAGTATTGTCCCAGTCTGGGGCTGGGCTGTAGCTGAGCGACAGAGTGCTTGCCTAGCGTGTGTGAGGTCCTGAGTATCACCCCCAGCCCTAGAGTCATCATGTCCTAATGTGGAGCTGGTGATGTGGCTCAGTGATAGAGCATGTGCCCACCATGTGTCTTGGGTTCCATCCCCAGCCCTGCAAAAATAATAAAGTCCTAATCTAGAAAACAGGAATAATGTCATAGCCCATCAGTTCTAAGAAGTATTCTTAGCTGGGCTAACGCATGTCTGTAATCCCAGCGCTGTGGGGGGCTAAGGCAGGAGAATGACAAGTTCAAGTCCAACATGGGCAACTTAGTGAGATCCTGTCTCAAAAAAATAAAACATTTCAAAAGGACTGGAGATGTAGCTCAGTGCAAAGGCCCTGTGTTCAAATCCCAGTAGAAGGGAGGGGCTCTTCTTCACATTATCTGATCTCTAAAAGTGAGCTGAGTCATGGCTTACAACTGACAGTGGGTTGTACGGTTCTATGGTGAGAAGGGAGAAGTAGGAGGAGTACTGTGTTCGGAGGGCTTCCTCTGCGCTGGGCACAGCTTCCGTGATGCTCATGGTTTAATCCTCTCAGCAACCGTAGAAGATGGGTGTCAATTTCATGCCCTCTTTGAGGATGCAGAAACCTACGTTTCAAGGCTGATTTACACACCACTCTGGTCACGGCCAGTAGTAGAGAACGCAAATCTTTGAGAATCCTCAAACCTCTGCACTCACCTGCACTTGGGAAAGGTAGCATATTGAAGTTTTCAGCTCGGCGCCTGACGCGTGGCAGGTGCTTGATGGCTCCGCCCTCCCAGGCTGTCTCTGCTTAGAGCGCGGCAGGCTGGATGCTGGTGGGTAAATAGATGCCCCAGCTCCCTTACCCCTTCAGCGGGACAACCAAGGTGTAACTCACAATGTCCCCAGGTCCCCAGCAGCCTGCACCTCTGTTTCCCCGCAGTGTAACCTCTTTCCTTCTGGCTATATTGTTTCTGATCACTTTCCTGCTCCTGACTGTGTTTCCTGGGAGCACTTGCCTCAAGGCTAACCCCAGATGCTTGCCTTAGAATCTGCTTTTGGAGAAAGACAGCAAGGTGTGAGTGAAGTACCCTTCGGCCTGACTGCCTCGGTGCCAGCCAAGGTGGGGGACAGCGACCAGAGGAACTGGGTGACCACACTGGAGACCCACAGGAGGGTGAGTGGCCAGGTCCCGAGATAACTGATACCAAGATGCCGGCTGTCCCCGAGAACTCACAATCCTGTGGGCGGTGATGGCTAAACTCGTGTGTCTGTCGAGGCCACAGATCAGAGCCATGGCGGCCAAAAGATGAGCCAAATATGACCGCTCCCTGCCTCCTCTGTGCCTGGTCACCCTGGCTGTGGGCAAGGCCCAGCCAGGTCAGCAGAGACTGACAAGTTGCTGCGACTGCAGCTGTGGAGGCAGCCTTGGGCTCAGACTCCAGCCTGGGACCTCCAGGCTCTGTGTGTCACGTCCTGGTTCTGAGCCTCACTTTGCTCCTCTGTGGATATCCAACAAGGCAGGGGAAGTAAGAGTCCCCGTGTCCACAGGTGCTGAGAGGGCTCTGAAGTAGCAGTGCTTCATGGGGAGCCTGGGCACGGGACAGACGCCGCTGGGCTGAGTGGAGGCACAGAGTCTGTTGCCAGGGTTGGGAGTCGCTACGGTCTGACGCTGCACCTCCATTTAACTGCAGAATGGAAGGCAGGGGAATAGCCTCGCCACGGAGGCAGTATAAAGATTTAAAGAGATGAGATGTAAGAATCTTAGTGAGTAGGCACTGGCCTCCTTGAGAAAGTTAAGTGCTCTTTAAACTAAATTCATTCATTCATTCATTCATTCATTCATTCATTCAATGAGATGAGGCCTCACTTTCTTGCCCCGCTGGTGTTGAACTCCTGAGCTCAATGGATCCTTTCACCTCAGCATCCCAAGTAGCTGGGACTACTGGTACATGCCACCACACCCAGCTCCATCAAAATTTATTTTATTCTGTGAACATTCGAGACGCTACATGTATTTTTTTTTTTTTTATCCTTCCACAGGACCTTTGAGTGTGCTGTTGCTCTGCCAGGAGTGCCATGTCCTGCTCTGGCTTTGTGATCACTGCCCACTGCCCTGTGTGCAGCTCTTGGGAAAGCCCTTCTCCACCCCTGCGTGCTAATGGCTGGCAGCCCCACCTCCCCACCTTGTCATTGCCTCTCTATTTAGTCTGTAAACTCCACAAGGCAGTGGCTGTGTCTTTGTGTCCATGATACCTTCTCTACTTCCATGCACGGCCTGTGGCTCACAAGCAAAGCTCAGTCAGTGTTGAGTGAATTGTGGGTGGGGCCTTGTGTCGAGAAGATTCCTAAAGAATGAATTAAAAGCAAAGAATCTGAGCCTGGTGTGGGCGAGGAAAGGAGTTAGGGTTATTTTCGCCAGAGGACAAGGCACGTTTGGGGTCAGAGGAGGCTGTACTCAGAGCCTGCTCTGGCCTTACAAGTTCGATGGCACGGCCCACATCCAGAGCCTCAGTGTCCTCCTCTGCAGAGCAGGGACAATGCGGTGCCCACCAATGAATTGTCAGGAAGAATAAAAGTAAAAGCTTGGTTTGTGCACAGGGTACTTTTTACTTAAAAGAAGGGGATCATTAACCAGCACAGTACACCCTACAATCTTTCTCTGTGCCTGGGGCCTGGGCACGTACTGTAGTTACGAGGCTGAGCCTACTGGGGAGGCACAGTTGCCAGGTCAGATTTAATTGTGTATTGAAGAGCAGATGGGCAGCTGTGACACCTCGCTGTGTTGCTGACCGGCAGCTCTGCCTCAGGGACCCAGGGGCCACCACCCCCAAGATTCACACAAAGGCCAGGCTGTGGCCGTGCGGCTATTTCTAGGCAATTCTTGCCTATGGTGGAGGCACTCCTCCTGTTCCCTCTTGGTCTGCAGTGGAGGAATTGTGGCTCAGGCAAGGGCCCCGGATGGTCGCCGAAAAGACAAGGCCCTGCGTGTGAGGCAGGTTGAGGTGGGAGAAGGCAGACAGGACCACAAGGAGTCCTTGTCTCCAAAGTGGGAATTATAGTACCTGCATCATGAGGGGTAAAAGGACTTTTGCAAACAGCCTAACCTGTTGCCACCTTGCGCACGTGACCGCTTCCTGCCACACATTTCCCTCCTTCCTGTCTGTGCATGCACGGCCGGTGTGGCTGCGGGCGCCTGTGTGGCCTGCTTCTGATATTTCCCACATTTCTGCGTGCTTCTCATAGTTCACATTTTTAGCGCATGCTAAGGGGTCTGCGTGGCGTCTCAGGAGTAACACACACACGCACACAGCACCACACATTTGCCACCTGCAGCGTTCACAATGCTGCTAGCTTTCCACCATGACAGACAATGCTGGAGCAAATCCTTCACATGGATCATTTGTTTCTGCTGCTTGAAGCTTTTTAGTTCTCTCCGGAAGACAGACCTCAAAGGAGGGGACCGCCGTGTCTTCCTCCTTAACTTTGCCACTGGGGGTTGAGGATGGCACTTTCGTCAGGGCTGTTCAGCACAGGGCGGGCTGCCTTGCATGGCAGTGAGTCTCCCGGGCCTGACGGCGTGCGAGGCAGCTGGGACAGCCATCCACTGATCTGGCAGCTACCCGTGGGCTCAGAGTGCGCCAGGCCAGGGTTAGGGGCTGAAGATGCAGATGACACCACCGAATGCATCTTGGCGCTCAAACCAGAGGAAGAGATGCGAGGACCTCGCGGGTCCTGCCTTGCTGCGCCGTGCCTGGGGAAGCTCCGGGCTGCTGGCTCCTCAACAGCTTCGAGGAGCCTGCTCCCGGGCCTGGATGACGATTCGCTGTTTCTCACGCGCTTCGTGGGCCTTTGCCTCCGTCAAGTCTGCAGCTCTTTCCTCCCCTGGTGACCTTGTGACTCAGAGGCCCGTGTGTGAGGCTGGATCATCCTGGCTCGGGACCAGAGCTTGCTTGAAGCTTCTCTTTGAATATTTACCTGCAGAACTGACTCCTGCCCCACTGAAACTTTGTACTCTGACTAATATCTCGGCCTCCTGTCCCTTCCCTGGCAGCCACCACTCTCCTCTCTGCTTCTACAAGTTTATTTGTTTAGACGGGTTCCCACTATGTATTCCAGGCTGGCCTTGAACTTGTGATCCTCTTGCCTCAGCCTCCCCGACGCCGGGAGTACAGACGTGTGCCACTGTGTGCGGCAGAGTTGCTATTTTTAGATTCCAGGTGTAAGTGAGCTCACTTGGTGTTTTTCTTCACTTAGCAGCATTTCTCCCAGGTTCATCTGTGTTTTTACAAATGACAGAATCTTCTTTTATGAGGCTGAATAATATTCCAAGAACTGTGTGTGTATAATTTTTGTCTACTAAAAATAATTTTGTCAACTAAAAATGAAGTGTGTGTGTTTCTTTGTCAACTACTTGTCCCCATTTGGCTTTATCTGCAGATGTATTCAATATGGAGACAGGGCTTGCGAGAGGGAAGTCACTAGGATAAATTAAATTTCTGAGAATCAGGGCTGGGGATGCGGTTCAGTGGTAGAGCACTGGGCGGGCATGCACAGGGCCCTGGGGTCAATCTGAGCGCCACAAAATAAAAGTAAATTAGATACATGTGTCTAAGAATCCAAGTGCAAAAGCAGTTTCTCTGGTCTGTTCCCAGGGAGTGTGTATGAACCCCATCCTGGGGCTGCTGCTTTACCTGAAAGAAGTTGGAAGCTGTCTGACTTTCTGCCAGGGCTCAGGTCCCTGCTTCCACGTCAGGCAAGTGGAGATGATAACCCTTCAGTTCCAGCTCAATGGGGGCACTTCACAGTCTATGGAAACAGAACCCAGATTTCCCTCTGAGGACCAGATCCCTCCCCGCTCTAATCTGAGACTGCGGATTGGGAGTGGGGCTGCTCTCACTCTCCCCTCTAGGATGGGCCTCCATGCAGACCTGGTTACTATGATTGGCTGGGGAATGGGTCCACCAGAGCTAGCGGCTGCCAGTGCTAGGACTTTGGCTGAAAGTAAGAATGGGCATCCTGTCTGGTGAGGCTGCTAATTCACAGGAGGCAGACCTTGAACTTGGGGTTATCCTATTATCACGGAGTGAGGGCTTGTCTGGAAAGAAGCTAGAATGGAGCCAAGACGGTTGGGGAGACTGATTTCCAAACTGAACACCTGGATTCAGCCATGCCTGAAGCTAGTACCAATTATGTGAGCAAAAAACTTCCACTTTTGCATCAGCCAGTTTGAGCTGGGTCTCTGCCACTTTTTTCCTAACTCTGCTTGTGCTTCCAGTTATATCCCCCTTCGAATCTGATTGCCGTATAGGAGCTGGAATCATCTTTCCAAAACACATTTGACTTTGTCCCTGCTGTTTCAATCCCTCCTTGGCTCTCCGGCCGCCTCAAGGTAAAGGTCCAGTTCTGTAGCCTCATGCCCACACTGTGCGGCCCTGGATCGATCTGTCCGTGGCAGCTCTTCTCCCTCTCCATCCGTCAAGGGTGCTATGGTCAGCTACACGTCCTCCTGCCTGCATCTTCGTGCCCTCTCATGCTGTGCCCTCCCTCAGCTTGAAGGCCTGATCCTATTGAATTTAACCCTCCATGACGAGGCCCAGGGCCACCCCAACAGCGCCGGCTGGGGGTTTGCACCTTGGAACGACGCCCAGTGACCCGCCAGGGGCACATGTTGTGAACACAGGTGCCCCAGCAACTGAACTGGATCAGAGTGAGGCCCGGGTTTTAATAAGAGCCCTGAGCATCTTCCTCCCCGTCCTGCCGCTGCAGGGCTTCCTTGAGTCCCACTTGCCAGGCGTAACCTACCTGACAGCGCAGCGGGAGGGATGAAATGGGACAGTGTACGTCATCAGCCCAGCCTGACGAGGGACCCTTGGCTGCGGCTCTGTGACGATGGTGACGGTGTCATCCTTACCCTCTCGTGGGGTGACTAATTGTCCCTGCTTGTCCTGTTCTGAGGAGGCTCCTTGAATGTGAGGCTGTGCTTTCAGCACAGGGCAGGTCTCAGCTTGAAGGCCTGTTCCTATTGAATTTAACTTCATCTGCGGATGAACGCTCACCCTGCACCACCTGCATCCCTTCCCCTGCTTGGCTGCCCCCGTCCCACTGGCCAGCAGGAATCGCTGCATCCAGAGTCCAACAGAAAGGCTGGAAGAACTCAGGGAACAGAAGCACAAAGCATTTTTTACAGTTAAGGATTGGTGCTTTCCTTCCAGGGGTGATGAGATCTGCGTGTCGCCCTTTACCCCACTGCGGGGTCACACTGTGCCTCTCCTCCTCCCTCCCCACCCGCTGCCCCAGCCTAGCGCGTGAGGGGGCCCAGAAAGCCACGCTGGCCAGACCCCGCCTTGTCTTTCCGAAGCTCCGGACGCTCCAAACTATACATCTAAATATTCCCTCCGTCAGAGTCTCGGGGATATTTCCCCCCCTGCATCAAGTTCCTGGATTTATTTTGAGCCAAGCGGCTCCTCACCCAAACTCTTCTGCCTCTTTTCAAAACCCAAGGCCACGTCCAACCGCACAGGCCCAAACCGCGCTTACATAACCCACAGTGACACTAAGTGCTTGTGAGGCCAGCGGAGTGGGGCCGCGGCCGCCTGCTCCGGAGCACAGGGGACATTCTGTCCTGCAAGATGATTCTGTTTGGGGTGCGTGCGTGCGTGCGCCTGTGTGTTTTTCCCTTCCTGAAATTCAAAAACAGCTCCTTTTGCTCAAGCTGTCAAGAAGAAGGGGAAAAAAAAAAAGGCTGCAATAATTTCAGCATTGGGTCCAGATCAAGAATTGCAAACGCTAAGAGAATATTTTCCAAAGTTAGGAAGCGAACAGGAGTCGCCCAGTTACGGGAAATTGGAGAATGACCTTGTGTACCTTCCAGGGCCCTGTCTCCTGGCGGCTTCCCTGATAACAGCCGGCCTCTTCTCTGATCATCATCACCCACAGCAATCTCGTCCTACTACGTGCCAGGTGCCCAGTGTGGCGTCTCTAGGCCTCATTTTTTCTCCCTGACAAGCACATTCTTTTATCCCCATTGTGCCGAAGAGGCAAATCAAGTTCAAGGAAGTCAAAGCGACTTGCCCAAGGTCAGAGTACTGATGACCATACACTGTGATTTGAATCTGGCTCAGACTTTCACCACTGCCTGGTGGATAGAAGCACCTACTGCGTGCAGATCACCACCTTTCATACTCACTTGCGGTTTTCTTGCTGAATATCAAGCCAAACCTCAGCTTCGGGGTTTCTAAACACTCCTCAAAGGTGGCGCTTGATGTTTCAGGTGGGGAGCAGCCACACTGTGGGCCTGTGGTTGTTTTCATAACCTCATTCCTTGACCTCATTCTGGGGCTGGGAAGCAACCCCTCGAAGGCCACATAATTCACGGCCTGCCTCGGTGAAACAGCCACAAGAGCAAAAGCAGCTACCATGTGCTTGAACACCTACTGTGTGCATGGCGAGCCTTGTCTGATTCAGTTCTTGCAATAACTCCCACAGTCAGGCGCTGCCCTGGGTGTGCACGTGCAGCCTAGCGAAACATTGGCTGTAAGAGGCACTGGGGATTGTTCAGAGTCTCAGAGCCAGGAAGCAGCAAAGCTAGCGTGGGACCCAGGTTCACCCCCTCAGCTGACAGGTCCCAAGGGCCCATTCTGTGCCTGGCCGGGGCTCTGGTGACATGGAGGTGACAGAGACGCTGTCCTTGCCCCAAGGGCATCCAGTTGGGGCACAGGCCAGTGAGTTCACATAGTGGCACTGGGGGAGCCACGGAGCTGTCAAGGAAGGCTTCTTGGAGGCAGTGATAATCTCCGTGGAGACCTGCCTCTTGGGGAGGCCCACGATGGCGGGGTCTACGTCTGTCCCGACCACTTCTGTGTCTCCAGCAGAGTGCCCAGGACGTCGTAGGTGCCTAAAATGTAGGCACTGGATCACCACACAAGTGGAAGTTAGTCCAGGTAAGAGGAAGTGATTGTGGATGTCAAAATATGGCCCCCAAAGATGTCCACATCCTCATCACTAGGGTTCCTTGCGTGGCAAGAGAGACTCTGCAGGTGGGATCAGGGTGAAGGGATCTCGAGATGGGAAGATTGTCCTGGATGATCCCGCCGGGCCCAGTGGAGTCACACAGGACTTTCACATGAGCAGGAAACCTTTCCCGCCTCTGCAGAGGGAGAGGTGATCAGGGAGGAATGTTGGAGAGATGCAATACTGCTGGCTCTGGAGATGGAACCAGAGGGCTTGAGCCAAGGACCACAGTAGCCTCTAGAAGCTGGAAGGGGGAAGGGGAAAAACCTCCCCCACAGCCTCCAGAAAGGGGCACGGCCCTACCAACGCCTTGAGGTTAGCCTAGCCAAACCCGTGTCCAGCTTTAACCTCTAGAACTATCAAGCAGTAACTCTTCGTGGCTGGCCTTTAAGGGAGTGGTTTGTTACAGCACCAATAAGAAACTAGTGTGGGAGAGAGTTCCAGGCAGAGGGAATAGCACATGCCAAGGTCCCGAGGTGAGGAAGAACAGGGCTTGTGCCACAAGACGGCCAGCAGGGGGCGCTCCTTCAGCTCCCACTCCAGCTTACAGGGTAGATTGCGGTGAGAGAGAAGCCACTCTTAAACTGCACTGCAGACACTCAAGGCGCCTCCACCATCTTCCTGACAGCACCTGTGGGCGTGCTTTGGAAAGCCAGCCAGGGAGGACATGGGCAGATCAGACCTGGAAGCGCCCTCTAATCCCTGGCCTGCATTCTTCCAGAGAGTGGCAGCTTGACCAGTGTAAGGGGTGCCTCACAGGCTACAAGCAGCAGCTGCACGCTCTCCTTATTCTGACACTGTTCCTTTAAACGATGATAACTGGAGCCTGGAATGATACAGCGTGTCCTGTGGTCTCCCGGGTGAGCCTCCTCTGAGCCCGATGGGATCTGCAGGTGAGGACAGTAGCTCACACCCAGAGGTGTTCAGAGAGTGACACAAATGTGCCTAAGGTCACCCAGCATGACAGACGGAGCTCAACTGGGACCCGCGTCTTCCGATGGGCATTGCTGTCCCCCACCTGCCCCTGCCTGAAAAGGTGACAGACAGTTCTGCTTTTCGGTTGTGATCAAACGCACATACCAAATGATCAGTTAGCCATCTTGAAGTGCACAGCTCCATGGCACTAAATACATTTACAGCAGGGCGCAAGCATCACCTCTAGCTAGTTCTAGAACATCCTCACACTGACACTCCACACCACTGAGCAGCCACTTCCTGTTTCCCTGGCCTCCCTCCTGCTAGGCCCTGGCAGCTACTCAGCTGCTTTCTGTGTCTCTGCATTTGGCTATGCTAGAAATTGCATATCCACAGAATCATATACTATATGAGCTTTTGCTGGGTGCGGCACTATAATCCCAGCACTTGGGAGGCTGAGGCAGGAGGATCATTGCGAGTCTGAGGCCAGCCTGGGCTACAAAGTGAGCTCAAGGCCAGCCTAAACTGCAAAGTGAGACCCTGTCTCAAAAACACAGAAAAAAAAAATGAGGTTTTATGTCTGGCTTCTTTGACTGGGTATGCTTTCGAGGTACATCCATGTTGTAGTAGGTATCAGTGCTTCATTCTTTTTTATGCCTAAATACTATTCCACTGGACCATATTTTGTTTTTTCACTTGTTGATGGGCACATGGGCTGTTTCCACATTTTGGCTGTTATAAATAATGATGCTGTGAGCATTTTCATGTACAATTTTTAAAAATGTGAGCATTCCGTCCTAATCCTGGCAGGTACATACCTAGGGTGGAATAGCAGCGGCACACGCCGAGTCAGGGTCTCACTTCCTAGCCAGCCTGGATGAACAGGGAAGGTGCTTTTGGCTTCACAGCTCGGGAAGTCTGAGGCAGAACTGGTCCTTCTGTTTCGAGTACAAGTCCCTGGCCACAGTCCCTCCTGATTCTGAGGGTTCGGGAAGTGCCTGCCTGCTTGGGGCAGGGGGCTCTGTCACTTTCAAGAACGGTGGCAGTGCTTTTTGAAGACTTGGTGCAGGGCCCGGTCTGGAACTGAGGACTTCTTCTGAGGGCCGACCCGAGAGAGTCAGTGGGAGAGATGACTGGGGGAGTTTACCTGTGGCCTTCAGGGAATATGCATGTTTGGGAACGGGCGGCCATCGATGTCCTCCTGGGTACCCAGGAAGGCCAAGCTCGGAGGTGAGATGTGCTCCATGTTTGTTGTTATCAACACTTTGACATGGACCCACAGCAGACAGCTTGGAGGATTCAGCATACCTGACTCATTGCCAGCTGTTTCTCAGGCCTCCATTTTCCCATGAGTACACTCGTTCCTGATAAGAAGGCAAGGGGCGGATTCCGTTTACCTGATCATCCTTGAGTGGAACACATTCCTTGAACAATTTCTGCACCGTTTTGCAAGTGTGAGCTTCCTCACACTGCTAATATCTTCAGGGATTTAAAAAATATATTCACAACAAAGAGGTCTTTGTCTGCTGGGCCAGGCAGCCTGGTGGGGATATTACCTGAAACCTGATCGGCAGACGTTGAGCACAAACCTGCCCAATTGTGCTCCAGCAGTGGCAGCGGCAGCGGTGACAGCAGCTGGATTAAATCAAGCCTTTTGTCCTGATGCGAAAGGCCATCAGCCATGTGACCCCGGGGGGCCTTCGCCCTGCAGCCACCCTCCTCTGCTGTGTCCCAGCCTTAGTGATCTTGCAGCAGCCTGAGGAGGGGACACCAGCACCATCATCACCGTCCAGCTGTGGAGCAGGTGAGGAACTTGGCCAGAGGCTCTCGGCACAGTAAATGGTGCAGCTGAGATTTGAACTCAGGCCGGAACCTGAGCACGCTTGCCTGTGGAACCAGGCATTGGGATTTAGGTACAGTTATGTGGCAAAGGCATGTGAGGTACCTACCTCGTGTCACCCCCCACCCAGGCACTGGAAATCCAGTAAGGAATAAGATAAAGATGTTGGTCCTTCATTCATTCATCCTTTCATCCTGTATTTGTTAAGCCAGGAGTTGGGGCAATTTTAAATAAGGAGTCATTTGGAAGGTAGTGTGCTTTGGGAAATATTACAAAGAATCAATAACGGGGATCTCATCTTATTAAAAAGCTTTTGCACAGCAAAGGAAATCACCAACAAAATGAAAAGACAAGTCATAATGTGGAAAAAATTTTTGCCAGTTGTTCCTCAGACAAAAGTCAAATATCTAGGCTATATAAAGAACTGAAAAAAATCAGCTCCCAAATTTAAAGACCCAATCCATAAACAGGCATCTGAAATGAATAGACACTTCTCAGATGAAGAGGTAGAAATCCCAAACAAATATATGAGAGATGCAAATTAAAACAACACTGAGATTCTGTCTCACTCCAGAAAGAATGGCCATTTTCAAGAAATCAACCAATAACAAATGCTGGTGGAGCCGGGCGTGGTGGTGTATGCCTATATCCCAGCAGTCAGGAAGCTGAAGCAGAAGGATCACTGTGGGTTTGAGGCCAGCCTGGGCTAGGCTACATAGTGACTTCAAGGCCAGCCTGAACTACATAGTGAAACCCTGTCACACACACAAAAATAGTGCTGAGGGGTAAAAGGAACCTTTCTCCACTGTTTATTGGGAGTGTAGACTGGTGCAACCACTGTGGAAATCAGTGTGGAGATTCCTCAAAAAACTAGGACTAGAAGTTCCATTCAACTCAGCTAATCCCCTTCTGGCTATCTTCCTGAAAGAATTCAAAGCACTGATGCCACAGTGATATAGGCACACTCATGTTTATAGCAGCACAGTTTGTAATAGCTAAATCTTGGAAACAGCTCAAATGCCCATCAACCGATGAATGGATTAAAAAGATGTGTTTTTTTTATACAATGGAAAAATACTATGCCATAAAGAAGGATAAGCTTGAGGCATTTCTAGCTAAACGGATGTACCTTAGACCATGCTCTTACATGAAATAAATCAGACACATGTGTGTAAATATTGCATTATCTCTCTGATGTGAGAAACTTAAAAGTGTAAAAAAGGACCAAAATATATAACAGGTATTGAGAAATAGGAAGGAAATATTTAAAAGGAAAAAGGAACTAGGGAGAGGGGAGGGGGAAGGAAGGAAAGGAAAAGGAAGAAATGAGAAAAGAAGGAAAAGATGGAAACAAAGCTGTTCTAAATAAGAAGGGGAAGAAGGTTAAAGGTAGGAGAAGGCGGGTGGAGACAGAAGAGGAACCGAGATATATCGTGTACGGGTGCAAATTCCCCAGGATGGATGTGATCATTATGCGATCTACATTGTGTCAGTAAACTTCATTTAAAAAAATAAAACTAAAAGAAGACAGAGCTGTGCTTTGCACCGCACGGGCCTTGTGGTATGGAGGCTCAAGACAAGGGGGGTTTTTAGTTCTTCCTCTGTTGCTCGGACCGTGCTCGACACTGCCCAGCGTATTGTAGGTGAGAAACAACTTAACATTCATGCGTAGTAGTGAATAAGCAAGATGTGGCCCACCCGTGCCAGACACCGGGGGCAACCCCCTCCAAGTGCTGGTGTCCAGCCCTCTCTGTGGCTTCACAGTGGCCCGAGCTCTCTGGGTGAGTACTCATCTTAGCAATGAGGATCTCAGGGAAGTCTGGTGGGGCTTGGCTGTTTGTTTTCTTGCCATGCTGGGGATCGAACCCAGGGCTCACGCGTGCCAGGCAAGCGTTCCACCCCTGAGCTACACCCACAGCCCAAGACGAGCATGTCAAGCCACACTGAAGGGCCTCTTGTTACTGAGACATTTCCTTCAGGCCCGATGAGCCACACGGCTCAGCCGCCTTCACTTGGGCCACAGGTGCCAGCAGCTGCCCCGGGGTCCGTGCTGGGGAATTTGCATTTTCCCAATAACCCAGGGTGGTGTAGTTGCATTTTCCAGTGGAGATATGCAGGGAAGGCCTAGCGGGACTCTGGGCTCACACCGGGCCTCTGAACTTCATCCTGAAGGATCCAGAAAATTGAATGTGGTCTCAGCCTGTCTTGGCCCATGCCACCTGCTGTAGCAATATTGTCACCACCCAGACCCAACTCATCCTGTCTAAGCCAGATTATTACACACACATTTTTAAAGAGTTCTAATGTTTGTCCCATTTTCTGTGATGATAAAGCTCTAAGAAATATGGTAACTTTTTTCAGGGTGGAGTTATTACAGTTGACAATAGCATACAATTGATCAAAACAACAGAAATCAACTATTTGCATGCAATTATTATAAAAAATGTTTAGTATGAATATTGTAAAAAAAATTTTATTTTAAAGAGAAAAAAACTCTAAATATTTTGAATGATAATCATTTCGACTTAACCTGTCTGCAGTTCACCTTGTATTTTTTCAATTAATTGGTTGATTTATGTATGAGATGAACCGCCGATTGACTTTAACCAGAATGAAATCTCTGTGATGTCGCTTGACAAAATGTTTTAACATTTAATCGGATAGCACATGATGAATCTGAACAAAACTGTATAACATTTTCACCCATAGGTTTGTGAAGGCGGGTACTGGGGATTGAACCCAGGGCCTTTGCCCTGAGCTACATCACAGCCCTTTTCATTTTTTATTTTGAGACAGGGTCTTGTTAAATTGCTAAGCTGCCCAGATTGGGCTTGGATCGCAAGTGCTGGGATGATAGGTGTGTGCCACCACACCGAGCTTCCCCATTGGTTTTATCCAATATGTACTGGAAAAGTAGGTGTCCTTGGAGTACACGCTAGTATATTTGAAACAATGAGGACATGCTGAATTAAATGGTGTCTTCCAATATTCATGTCCACCTGAAACTCAGGAATGTGACATTATTTGGAAACCTGGTATTTGTAGATGGAAGCACATTTAAATGCGCTCATCCTGGACAAGAGTGGGCCCTGAATCCAATGTGTCTGGTGCCCCTATAAAAAGAAGGGAATCTAAATACAGAGGTACACGGAAAATGCCACGTAATGATGGAGACAGAGGCTGAAGCGATTGTCTCCAAGCCCAGGAAAGCCAAGGATATGGTCAGGGACCACCAGCAGCTGCACACATACTAGATGACCAATTAAAATCTATTTGTTGAAGGGAACTGACTTTTGCAGCAGGCCTGACCTTGTCCCTGCTCTGCCCTGGGCCTTGGTTTTCTCACTACAGGGGCTCACTAGACCCCAGTTCGTGTGCTCCTAGGGGTTGCTCCAGGTCTGGCCCATGTGTGGTCTAGAGGTGGCCAAGCTGCTCAGACTTCAGGGTAGGAGGCATCCTGGAATTGAGGTTATCAGGTCCTAGCGGCTGGGGAGGATTTCTCTGAGGCCCTTAGGTGGAGGGTGGCTGGGCTTCCACTGAGCCAAAAGCCCTCCAGCCACTGTGAAGGTGAGAACAGAGTGGGGCCAGTGGGGCTCAGCTGGAGGGACCGAGGTGGGCAAGGCGAGGCTGGAAGGCCCTCACGGACTGCGGGAGGGGGGCGATTGTTACCTTACAGCACCAGATAGCCATGGACTATGTCAAGGATATGGGTGAGGAGGGGTCAGGGGCTTGTGTGTGACCCGATTGGAGCAGATTTAGGTCCTGGCTGTGGTCCAGGTAGGGAGGGTGGTGGTCAGGACTGAGGGAGGGCCCAAGGGACAGAGATATCTGCAGCATCTGAGAGTGCATGGGTTCAGCGTGGGCACCTGTGTGCGTGCGTGCGTGTGTGCGTGCGTGTGTGTGTGCGCATGTAGACATGCTTGTATGTGTGTGCAGCCCTCGAATGCCCAAGCCCTCAGGCCATGTTTCCTTTGTCTGAGGCGCTCCTGCAGAAGGGGCAGTGGCTACCCTGACAGCGGGAGGAGACAGGGCCTGGTGCCACTCCCCTTCCCCAGGCTCCTCCTTTGGAGCACTGCTGGGTCCCTGCACCCCCACCCCCACCTCGACTCTCTCCCGGCTCCCTGTGATTTAAGAGGCATTTTCCTTTCGGATGATATAGATTCCAAAACGCCGCATCCATCTCCTGGGCTTGGTGAAGCCGGCCGGCCTGAGTTATAGCAGATTGCTTTCTGCCTGGGGAAGGGGGGTGGAGGGCACCCGCTCGCTCTTTACGCTCCCTGGGCCTGGAACATTTGAGCAAACATTCCTGGCTGCTTTGGAAGTTACCAAACCCAGATGAGCTCATTGGAGCCAGAGGTGGGGGCAGCTGGCGCCTGGAGCCGGCCCGAAGCTCACCAGGTGGCCTGGTGGCAACCGTCAGAGGCAGTGGGGCCTCAGCTGGGCTGAGGTGGCCAGAAGAGGGTGGGTTCCCCTCCCAGAATCCCTCCTCATCACTGGATGTATACTGGTGTGGCAAGGCCTGAGGACAGGAGCCAGGAGCCTTGGATGGCACAGCCAGGGGCTGGGGAGCAAACCCAGGCCAGAAGCCTCAGCAATCCTACCCGGGGGTGCCCCAGGGAGCCGCCCGCCCTCGGGGCCTTGCTCCATGCAGTAGCTGCTGTTTATTGAGTGTTAACTATGTGCTAAGTGCTCTGCTTGGGCTCGCCCACCTCTTTGCCAATCCAAGGAACTCTTATTCTTTCCATTTGACAGACAGGGAAACTGAGGCCCAAAGAGAGGGACAGTGACCTTGAGTGGCTGAGCCTGAGGCTGGCACCCCCATTCCCAGCCTTCTGGGCCATCCTGCCTTCCCTCTGCGCACAAAACAGCACCCTGAGGAAGAGCCGACAGGCTGTCACCACTGAACAGCGGCGACGTGGGCACTTTTCCAAGGATCTGCAGAAATGTGTGCATTACCGACTGGGCTCTGCATCCTCAGCAAGTGGGGAGGGATCTCAGAGCGCAGCAGCCTTGTTGACTTTGCTATCCCTTAGCAAGCTGGGGAGGGGACAGTGTGTTCTCATTCCTGCCCGGCCCTTGGGGCGCTTAGATCAGAGGCTGCTGCCCTGGTTCACATCTATTCCCATGGTGAGGTTGGTGTGAGAAGACGAAGGTTTCTGTCAAAAGCAGCCCAACACACAGGTGCGCTCAGAACCTGAAGACCCTTCCCTGGTGCTGTGGCTCATAAGGGTGCCCTGAGGTTCCTCCATGCCAAACGCCGTCTGTTCCCTTGCCCCTTTCCTTTCTCCTGGGTGGTGCCCTTACCCACTCCATTTTATTCCCCTCTCTCGGGTGCTTTTCTATGCAGGTACTGCTGGGGACTGAGGCACAGAGAGGGCAGGACCCTGTGGTACTTGCGGATCTGACCTGTGTGCCCCTCACTGGTGCAAAGAGCAGGATGGTGCTGAGCAGACAGGGGCCTGACGAGCACCATGTGCCACTGCTCCAGCCACACCTGAGGTCCTTCCTGCAAGACGTGCCTGGGCCCAGGTGCTGGAGCCCATGGACACACCTCCCCCAGCACCTGCTTCTAACCCCGGCTGAGGCACGGCGTGCACAGCTCTGACCAGCTTCAGCAGAGGGTCTGGGGACAGAGTGGGGACAGAGGCTGGGTGGTGATGACTGACAGGGTGATTTGAAAGGTGCTGGCCAATGACCAGCTTATCCAAAGTTTCCCCATCGTATATGCTTATTTGGTTCTGTTTATGAGGCTGGTTTCCCAGTAGATTCTCCGTGGTAACAAGCTCAACTTGCTGATTGGTACAGGGACAGAAAGTGAGGGGGTGGGAAAGGAGGGGTCATGATCATGCTAAGTAGGTTTGCTGAATAATTACGAGCCCGGGCAAACTTTTGCATTTCCTAACTGTGGTGTGTGATGCTTTATGTGTGATGCCTGGTTGTGTTTTTGTTTTTATTTCTTCTCCTGCTCAATGAGAACTTTTTAAAGGGGAGGCTGGCGTGGGCCCCGGAGTGTTGAGGCCTCACTTCCAGCCTGTGGGGCTGGTTTGAGTTATTTTGGGAGCGGGGCCTGGGTTCAGCATGCTCTGCTTAGAGAATGGAAAATAGAAGCTCATAGCTGGCTGCTGTCTCGGGGAGAAAAACCCATATAGAAGGAGACATCTCCTAATGGCTTTAGGATCCGGGGACTTGAGTTTGAAACCAGGTCCTGCCCTGCACCAGCTATGGGGCTGGGAGCAAGATGTTCTCAGAGCCACAGGCCCAGAGGATAATGGAGATGTGGACCTCCTGGGGTTGCTTTCAGAGTTCAGTAGGGTCTAGGAAAGTTTGCTTGCTTGGGAAAGGAGGAGACTCTTTGTGCTTCTAAGCATGGAACGCTTTCTTCCTTCCTTCCCTCCTTTCTTCCTTTCTTTTCCTTTCTTTCTTTTTCTTTCTTTCTTTCTTTCTTTCTTTCTTTCTTTCTTTCTTTCTTTCTTCTTTCTTTCTTTCTTTCTTTCTTTCTTTCTTTCTTTCTTTCTTTCTTTCTTTCTTCCTTTCTTCCTTTCTTCCTTTCTTCCTTTCTTCCTTTCTTCCTTTCTTCCTTTCTTCCTTTCTTCCTTTCTTCCTTTCTGTCTTTGTTTCCTCCCTTTCTTCCTTTTTTCCCTTCTTCTGGCAATGAAGTCCAGAGCCTTGTGCATGCTAATGCGCTCCCGTCCTGAGGTCCGATCTCTGTCCCCAGCCCAATGATCCCGTTTCTGATGCTCCAGGTCACAACCTAGCATGGTGATGTGCAGTTGAGACATCAGCACGGCTCTGACTGCACTCATGAGGACTGGGCATGCTCAAAGGGAAACTGAGCTGTCCTGCAGAGCTGGAAGCAGGAAGTCGGCCATGGAACCTCAGGCCCTGGGGACTGGGAAATGCCCCGTGCAGGTAGCCTCACCTGACCAGGTGATCTGGGCAACGATCACTTCTAGTTCTAGGTGTCAGGCTGTCCCCAAGCCCTGTGGGGAGCAGGGAAGTAAATGCAGGAGTGAAGAGGAAGGGGGCTCTTTGCCAGGGCTGGGAGGCTCCAGGGGCTCAGAACCATGCACCGGGCTTCCTCCTCCAGATGAGATCCCTGGGTGGGAACCAAGCTGAGCCTCTGCGGCTGGTGTGTGGGCTGCCGGTGGAGTCAAGCTGGGTCTAGTTTCAGATCGGGCTCAGGCTCTCATTGCTGCATGACTTTGAGCAGGTTTCTTCTCCCTCTCTGCGCCTCAGTTTCTTCCTTTATAAAATGGGAAAGAAAATTTACTTCACAGGGTTTATTGTATAGTTATGCATTATCTATCTATCTATCTATCTATCTATCTATCTATCTATCTTCTATCATCTGCATTGTATCATGTGTGCTGGCTGCTTTCCTGTACTTTTTACTTTCCTGACACCTGGGCAGCTGTTACTGTACCTGGTCAAGTGGGCAGGGGAAGTGCTGGCCTTGGACAGAGGAGGTCCAGCCTTTTTATGTCACTTGCCCCAGCTGAGGGCTGGGTGGGAAACCCTGGTCACCAGGGAGCACTGTCCATAGTCACTAAGCTGAGAGGGGACTCTTATCTGTGCAAACAGGATGGGCTTTCTCTGTGCTAGCTGCTTGGGGACAGACACAGGCCATTGTCCGAGGAAGCTCTGTTTCCAAGAAAATCAGATCAGGATGGTTTCTGGGACCATCAGAAAGGGGAGACCCTCAGGTGTCCAGGAACTCTGAAGGATTGCATTAGCACACGTACATTGTGTTAGTACAGTGCACGGCGATCCCATGCACTCCCCTGCCCTCCACTGTTTTTTTTTTTTTTTTTTTGCCAGCATCAGATTCCTTTATTTATAAGTCCTTATAAAGTTAATAAGTCTACGGCCATATCACCCTGAACATGCCTGATCTCATTTCTTCTAAAGTTAATGATCGTACGCACAGATTAACAACCAGACTAGTAGGCCAAAAACATATAAAACATATAAGACAATTATACTAAAACAGGGGCTGGGGATTTAGCTCAGTGGCAAAGCGCCTGCCTGGCAAGCGCAAGGTCGTGAGTTTGGTTCCCGGTACCGGAGAAAAACCAAAAAATAAAAAAAAAAAATAAAAAAAAAATACTAAAACAAGGTACACTTTTAGATACATTGTCCATACTATATTACAATGATTCTTTTTTCCTATTATCTGTCTTTTCCTTTGGACTTTATTTATATATTGAGTCTCCCATACATGAGGAACCATGAAGTACTTAAGCTTGTGTGTGTGATTTATTTCACTTAACATTATGGCCTCAAGGTGCATCCATTTTTCCAGGGGCTTTCTTACCTCCTCCTGAGGTCCCTCTAATCCAGGTCTTACAGATCTCTGGAGTTTCACTCACTGCTGCCTGGAAAGTCCTTTGGCTGTATCTGATTGTCAAACTCCTATTCTACCTTCAAAACCTACCTTTGGGAATCCCTTCTGTATTCCTTCTCCCTCCCAACACAACTATGGTATGCCCTTATTGATGTGGTCCTCATATCAATTACTAGGTTTCCTTTGATCTGGCATGAGGACGGAGGCTGGGCTCTCCACTGTTTTCTGAGTTCCCAGACTGAACTCTGGCACACAGTAGGCAGAAGACAGACCCCAAAAGACATGAGGCATCATATATAGAGAGAAGGAGGGGATGCCGTTGCTTAGTAACTGCCAGCCTGTGGCTACATGAGGGTTTTATCTGTTCTGACCTCCACTTAGCTCCTCTCTCCTCTGTCCCAGCCACACGGGAGGCTTCTCTGAGGCTTCACCACCAGATGCCACCTGGACGGGCACCAGGGTCTGCATTGTCCACACCAGCAGAGGCTGGGGAGGCTGAGGTGAGCAGCAAAGGGGGCCGTCTATCCTCTCAGGCTGGCTGCTGAGGAAGGCTGGATTGTCAAACAAGTCAGATCTCTCTGGGATCTCCACCCTCCTGGATTGAAATGCTGAAGAAATAACAATGATAACAAGAGGGGCTACAATGTAATGAATGCAAGCCATGTGCCACGCTCTGTGCCACTGTACAAACATTGCCCCTATTCTTATGCTCTGTAGGAACTATCTCTGATGTCCCCTGCCAACAAGGGAAACTGAGGCTCAGAGAAGGAAGTATTGTGCCCAAAAGATTGAATCTGGCTCGGAAAGTCCAAAGTCCACTGGCCCGTGGGAGGGGTTTCTCATGTGTGTGCGGGAGCAAATGATACGAATTTGCATCGCAACCTTGGTAATGACAGTGGCAGCGGGCTTCCCATGTTCCCTGCGTGGGGCTGAGCCTTCCCTTTTAACTATGACCTTCAGGAGGATCGGGCCGCTGTTAGGAGCTAGGCCTTAGGGTGAGCAGATTGGAACCTAGCCCTGCTGCCCATGCTGAGGCTCCATAGCCTTATCTGAAAAATGGGTTCAGAGTCTTGACTCCTAGGGTTGCAGTGGGATGAGGTGGACCATGGCTATAGGGCAGGCAACACAGAGCTGGATACGGAAGGAGGCTGCCACACTCAGGGATGTGCTGAGGTGCCCTCTGCGGAGAGGTGTGTGTGTGTCTGTGTGTGTGTGTGTGCATGTGTGTGTGTGTTGACCCAGCCTCTTGTAGGTCAGTGTGAGTGTATGTGTTGGTGTGCAGCCTGACAGGCAGGGGTGCAGATGGTGTGCCCTGGGTGGAAGGGGTTAGGTGCTGGTTGCATGTGTTTGGTTGAATGAGGAGTTCACCCTCACTGCCGCCCCATTCTGGGCGGCCTCTGGGGACCATTCCAGGCACTGCCCCACAGGCCAGCAGCTCGGAGCATTTTTCTCCAGCCCAGGTGCTCCAGTCAGCTGTGCCCCTCCTTCCACTGCCCATGAGGTCCCTTCTCCCTGTGCCATTTCTTCTTGGGGCCAGGGGGAGGACAAGGGAGGCAAGCCCTCAGGCAGACCCTTGCCTGAGGATCCTGCTGCTCCCGGCTCTGGCCAGCGGGGACTTTGAATTCATCTGAGCGCTAGGGGGCAATGTGTCTGTTTCGAAGAAGCTCTGAGGGCCCGTGCAGGTGGAGCGCACGCACACACACAGGCACTTGCCGGGACACCCATACCGTGGAGGTGCACGTGCCAGGGCACACGCGGGCACAGATGGTCACAAGCAGTGACACGCACCTTCACACTTGCAGTGAAAAAGAGGAGAGCAGAGATAGAGGCACAAAAGGGATAAAGCAGCCGTGCACACACAGAAACACACCCAGAGAAACACAGGGCTGGGGGCACCAGCATGCGTGGTACACAGGCACCCAAAGATTCATGCATGTTTTGTACCTACTATGCACAAAAACATAATACACACAGGTGCCCCGCCTGCCTCACACAGGCCAGGATGCGAATGCTGGCACGTGTTATACATCCATGCCACATTCAGTCTTAAGGAAAGGGGACCCAGACACATACGCTGAACAGAAACACAACCAGGCCCCCAACACACTCTCTTCTGAGATACTCACACACCTCAGAAAGCTTGGAAACAGCCCCAGAAAAATATTCCCCCTCCACTTCTGAGCACACAGAATTATTCCCCAGGAAACCCTTCCAGGTGTGCAGGGGACCCTGCATGACCCAGTGTGAAATCATGCCTCAGACCAGTGCATGCCCCAGCTGAGTGCTCCCTGGACTGAGACCTGTGAGCTATTCTTCCCACCCAGCCCACCCCTGAAACCCAGACAGGTCCCTACTTCTCCCTATTCCCTCCAGACACAAGGCTATTCATGTAGTTCCCTCTCCAGACACCCACAACCTAGAGCCAAGTACGTGACCTGGTGTCATAGACTTCGCATAAGCCTCTGCCCATGTAGGGTCCTCCTCTCCCAACTGTTCCCGTTAAGGGTCCCTCCTTCCTGCTATGAGTTCCAAGGTCTCCCCTGCTCTGCCCAGAGACCCTGGAGCCCTCGGGTGCGGGGGTCACTGGGGGCCTACCCAGGTCTTTTTCTTTCTTTGTGCCTAAATCAGTCCAGCCTCAGTCTTTTCTCTGGCTTTCGCTTCCCTGTCACTTTGCTAAGTAATAATTTCCATGTCCAATTCCATTTCTTTTCTAGTTCTGAAACCTCTAAGCTATCAGCAAGAGGATAGTTCACATGAAAACTAATTACACAAAATCAATATTTAATCACAGACCAACAACCTGATCCTGCAGAAAAATCCTTTTAAAACTCCACTGCCCTGTACAAATACTTCTTCCCGATGCTTATTTATGGACCCCATTTTTGGTGGGGGTAATTTTCATTTTTAATTTCAAAAAGAAAAAAAAATGTGTATATATATATATATATATATATATATATATATATATATATCTGTAGACTCCAAAAGGGCCTTGGATCTGAGCTTGCTTAGGCTTTCCGAGTTTTAAAGTTGTTTGGTTTTATTGTTTGTTTTCATTTGTGTTGCGTGGGTGTTTCTTTGGAAGTCCCTGAGGGCCCTGCCCCCTGCCCCCACCTCCTAAGTTGAGCCTTGCATCCCAGGCTGCCGCTCCGGGGAATCCAGGGAGCGAAGGCTCCGCTAGAACACGACATGGTAACTTTCAAACTCGCGCCCTCAAGGGTGGCGTGCTTAATTTGAGGTTTTTAAATAAAAAGGGCTCAGGGGTTGGTTTTATTATAACGTTTATTTCAGTTCAGATTTCATGCACAATTTAGCAAACGCTAGACAGACTTGGGCGATAAACACTTTCTTTTGTGGGGGGAAAAGGCATTTTTATACACCATGCTTAATTTTATTTAGATTTAATAGCGATATCGGGGCCACTTCAAGGAAAGTTCTTTTTTTCTCCTTTTCTTCTAAGAATGCTAGTCTGCCAGCAAATTTTGTGCTATTTTATGGCACAGAAAATTAAAAGCTTTTCCTCTCTTCCTGTACTTATACTTTAGAAGGGAACACACATACACACGCACGACCGCAGGAGAGGGCGCGCGCCCGCGCCCGCGCGCCCGCGGGCACACACACACACACACACACACACACAGAATAAACACTTCTACCCTCCATCACCTCTAACTTCCAACTTCTAATTGCAAGATAGATTTCAGCCTCGGTGGGGATCAGGAAGATCTAAACATTTTAACTAAGATTATTGGGATAAATATTTCATAAAGAGCAGGGCAGATATTAAATTACTCGTATTGATTTTAGTATCACAACCCAATTCCGTTTCTTGGCCTCTTCAGTTTAATTGATCTTTTAAGGGGGCCAACTTCGCGCCCGCCTGCAGGGGGCCTGAGGCTTCGGGCGGGAGGGAGCGGGGCGTGCTGCAGCCAGGTGTCCGGGCCGACCGGTGCACCCACTTCTCCGGGTTCCCCAATGCTTCGGCTCGCAGCTCCGGCGCTGGGCTTATCCGATGTCCCTACAAAGTGGCCGAGTGCTCTTGGCTGCTCCGGGCAGAAGCCAGCGGCTGAGAACCGGAAACCCCAGACCTTGGAAATAGGGAACAATTGCGCGCGCCCTAGAGAAGGAGAAGCAGACGTCCCAGCTCTCCAGAACCTTAACTTCGGGGTTCCCAGTCCGCTTTAACCTCCAGGAAAATCCCAGGATGGGCCACCGTGGGAGCCGCTAGTGGAGAGCCGAGGGAGGGATCCCCTCAAGGGAAGCTCGGTAGACAGCGACTTTCCTCGAGTCCAGGGCCTTTGCCAGGCGACCCCATTGTCTGAGCGCCCCGCACCGCTCACGGTCCACCTCCCCGCCCCCTGCCACCCGGCGGGTCTTGCTTCAGTTGGGGGTGGGGAGTTGGGAACACTGTGAACCGGGAGGGGGCGAACAAAGCCAAGCTCCCGCCATTCCCCTTTGCTTGAGCCCCCTCCAGGCCCTTGCGCCTGGAGGCCAGGGCGCGCCCCCAGCTCACTGGCGCCGGACCCCGAGGCGAGCTCAGCGCTGGGGAGCCCAGAGCCAGGGCAGTTCGGGTTTGTGGCGGGGGCCTCCGCAGCCAGGACCCGGGACCACCTTAAGAGCGAGCCCCGCCCCGGCCCCGGAGCCTGGGCGGCGCTGATTGGTGCAAATGTAATGGCTGAAATTGATTGCTGAAATGCAAAACTTGTTGCTGCTTCTCCCGGTGCTGGGCTAGAGGCAGACACAGAGAGGGGAGCCGAGACCCTCGGAACGCCCCACGCAGAGCCCCCCCGTGCGCCAGGCTGAAGAGGGGTGCGCGGACCCCCCCAGAGCTGCCCCCGCCCCCTATCCCCGGCTTGGAGAACGCAGTCGGAACGCTTTAGCTCGCTTGCCCAGCGTGGCCCCCAACCCGCGTACGCCCCCCTTCCCTGGGTCCGAGGGGGGACTGTCGAAGCACCTCGGCGCGGAGGCAGGGAACCGGAGCCTTGGAGCGACCCAGCCCCTCGCCTCTGTACTCGCCCGCTCCTGCAACCGGGTGCGGAGACTCCCGTGAACTCAGAGATCGAACGGCGGCGGACAGGAGCGGCAGGCGGCGGACGTGGCCGAGAAGCGGCGCTCCGGGGCGCAGCGCACCCGCTGCCGGGCACGGGAGCCGCGCCTTCCCCCAGACCCTCGGCTCCAACACCGGCGCCTGGCGCCTCCTCAGTCCGGCTGCCTCTTCGGCTCGGGGGCCGGTACCAGCGATGCGGAGCGAAGCCTCTGGACCTCCAACCCGCTGAAGCAGCAGCAGCTGTTCTCCCGGAGCCGACGGGGACTGTGCAAGCGGATCGTGCTCGGCGGAGGCTCGGGCTGCGGAGCGGAGGGACTACGGGGGGAGGGGGGAGGGACCGCGCTGTCGGTGCCCCAACACCAGCCGCGGCTTTGAAGGGTCTTCCTCCCGGCCCTTAGCAGCTCCGTCACGGACTCCGGGAGGCTGCGGGCGGCATCCTGGGGCTCCCCTACCGACCCGATCGGACTTAAGAAGGTGATCGCTCTGCTTTCCCACCCCCTCTTCCCGCCCCTTTCCCCCCACTTAACTTTTTGTCTGCGTTCATCCGCGGCTCGGTCCCCTCCCTGAAAATCCACCCGCAGCTGCGCCAACTGCCCGGGGCATGGGCCCCCCAACACGGCTTCTGGAGGCCCCGCGGCCTCGAAAGATGTGAGAGGCCCGCCCCGGGCATATCCAGAGCTTCACGAGAGGATCTGATAGCCCCCGGCCTCCCCACGCCTGGTGGGGTGGCGGAGCGTGCTGCGCCCCCGCGGTGCCGAGCGTCCAGGAGCGCCCAATCCGAGGCTGGAAGGAGTCGCTGGCCGGAGGCGCGCCGCGGAGAGCAAGCTGTCATGCCCTATTGATCCCCCCCTGCCCCCTGCCAAGTATGTTTGGGCTGGACCAATTCGAGCCCCAGATAAACAGCAGGAACGCTGGCCAGGGCGAGCGGAACTTTAACGAGACCGGACTGAGCATGAATGCCCACTTTAAGGCCCCTACTTTCCACACGGGGGGCCCCCCTGGCCCCGTGGACCCTGCCATGAGTGCGCTGGGCGAGCCCCCGATCTTGGGCATGAACATGGAGCCGTACGGCTTCCACACGCGGGGCCACTCGGAGCTGCACGCAGGGGGGCTGCAGGCGCAGCCCGTGCACGGCTTCTTCGGCGGCCAGCAGCCTCACCACGGCCACCCGGGAGGCCACCACCCCCACCAACATCACCCCCACTTTGGGGGCAACTTCGGTGGCCCGGACCCGGGGGCCTCGTGCCTGCATGGGGGACGCCTGCTTGGCTACGGCGGCACTGCCGCCGGCCTGGGCAGCCAGCCGCCCTTCGCGGAGGGTTATGAGCACATGGCGGAGAGCCAGGGGCCAGAGAGCTTCGGCCCGCAGCGACCAGGAAACCTCCCGGACTTCCACAGTTCGGGCGCCTCGGGCCACGCCGTACCCGCCCCGTGCCTGCCTCTGGACCAGAGCCCGAACCGGGCCGCCTCCTTCCACGGCCTGCCCGCCTCCAGCGGCTCCGAGTCTCACAATCTCGAGTCCCGGCGGGTGTCGAACCAAGGAGCCGTCGACTCGCTGGAATACAATTACCCGGGCGAGGCGCCCTCGGGACATTTTGACATGTTTTCACCCTCTGACTCAGAGGGGCAGCTGCCTCACTACGCGGCGGGTCGTCAGGTTCCCGGGGGCACTTTCCCGGGTGCCTCGGCCCTGCCCAGAGCTGCGGGCATGGTGGGCTTGTCCAAAATGCATGCCCAGCCTCCGCAGCAGCCGCCTCCGCAACCCCAGCAGCCTCAACAGCAGCACGGCGTGTTCTTCGAGAGGTTCGGTGGGGCCCGAAAGATGCCTGTGAGTCTGGAGCCCGGGGTGGGCTCCAGGCACTCGCTAATGCAGCCTCCCCAGCAGGCCCCACCGCCCCCTCCGCAGCAGCCTCCGCAGCAACCGCCCCAACAGCAGCCGCCACCACCACCCGGGCTTCTAGTCCGACAAAATTCGTGCCCTCCTGCGCACCCGCGGCCCCAGCAGGGTGAGGCGGGCACGCCCAGCGGAGGGTTGCAGGACGGGGGCCCCATGCTGCCCAGCCAGCACGCGCAGTTTGAGTACCCCATCCACCGGCTGGAGAACCGGAGCATGCATCCTTTTTCCGAGCCTGTTTTCAACATGCAGCATCCCCCTCCGCAGCAGGCGCCCAACCAGCGGCTGCAGCATTTTGACGCGCCCCCCTACATGAACGTGGCCAAGAGGCCGCGATTCGACTTCCCAGGCAGCGCGGGAGTGGACCGCTGCGCGTCTTCGTGGAATGGAAACATGCACAATGGAGCCCTGGACAACCACCTCTCGCCCTCCTCCTACCCAGGCCTACCCGGCGAGTTCACGCCGCCTGTACCCGACAGCTTCCCCTCAGGGCCTCCCCTCCAGCACCCGGCCCCGGACCACCAGTCCCTGCAGCAGCAGCAGCAGCAACAGCAGCAACAGCAGCAGCAGCAGCAGCAGCAACAACAGCAGCAGCAACAGCAGCAGCAGCAGCAGCAGCAGCAGCAGCGCCAAAATGCGGCCCTCATGATTAAACAGATGGCGTCGCGGAATCAGCAACAGCGGCTGCGCCAGCCCAATCTGGCCCAGTTAGGCCACCCAGGGGACGTGGGCCAGGGCGGTCTGGTCCACGGCGGCCCAGTGGGCGGTTTGGCCCAGCCGAACTTTGAGCGTGAAGGCTCCAGCGCGGGTGCCTCGGGGCGCCTGGGCACCTTCGAGCAGCAGGCGCCGCACTTGGCCCAGGAGAGCGCGTGGTTCCCAGGTCCGCACCCGCCGCCCGGTGACCTGCTGCCCCGCAGGATGGGCGGCTCGGGCCTGCCGACTGACTGCGGCCCACATGACCCCGGCCTGGCGCCTCCCCCTCCGCCCGGAGGCTCAGGGGTGCTGTTCCGGGGCCCTCTGCAGGAGCCGCTGAGGATGCCCGGAGAGGGCCACGTGCCCGCGCTGCCCTCGCCGAGCCTGCAGTTCGGGGGCAGTCTGGCTGGCCTGGGCCAGTTGCAGTCGCCTGGGTCCGGGGTGGGACTGCCCAGTGCATCCTCAGAGCGCAGGCCCCCACCGCCAGACTTCGCCGCGCAGGGGCTCGGGGGTCAACCGGGCTTTCCTTTTGGCGCGGGGAGCAGGCAAGCCACTCCGCACAGCGGTCCCGGCGTCAACTCGCCCCCAAGCGCGGGCGGGGGCGGCGGCAGCTCGGGGAGTGGCGGGGGTGGTGGGGGCGCGTACCCATCACAGCCTGATTTCCAGCCCAGCCAGCGCACCTCGGCCAGTAAGCTGGGGGCACTCTCCTTGGGCTCCTTCAACAAGCCCAGCTCCAAGGACAACCTGTTTGGCCAGAGCTGCCTGGCTGCGCTCTCCACAGCTTGCCAGAACATGATTGCCAGCCTCGGGGCCCCCAACCTCAACGTGACCTTCAACAAGAAGAACCCACCCGAGGGCAAGAGGAAACTGAGCCAGAACGACACCGACGGTTCCGCGGTGGCTGGCAACCCAGGCTCGGATTACTTCCCTGGGGGATCGGCTCCTGGGGCCCCAGGACCCGGAGGCCCATCAGGGACCAGTAGCAGCGGCCCCAAAGCCTCAGGGCCGTCAAACCCTCCCAGCCAAGGGGATGGCACCAGCCTCTCTCCCAACTACACGCTAGAGTCAACATCGGGGAACGACGGCAAGCCGGTCCCCGGGGGCGGTGGCCGGGGACGGGGTCGCAGAAAAAGGGACAGTGGTCACGTGAGCCCTGGGACCTTCTTCGACAAGTACTCTGTGGCTCCAGACAGCGGGGGCGCACCTGGGGTGAGCCCGGGACAGCAGTCAGCTCCAGGCCCGGCCGTCGGGGGAAGCTCTGTGAGCGAGGCTCGAGGGGCGCCCACGCCCCACGAGAAGGCACTCACGTCGCCGTCCTGGGCTAAAGGGGCCGAGTTGCTCCTGGGGGACCAGCCGGACCTCATGACATCCCTGGACGGCGGGGCCAAGTCGAACGGTAGTTCGCCTCATGTGGGTGAGTTCACCTCCGACGAGGTGAGCACGAGCTACACCAATGAGGACGAGGTGTCGTCCAGCTCCGACAACCCCCCAGTCCTGGCCAAAGCCAGCAGGAGCCCCCTGGTGACTGGCTCACCCAAACTCCCTCCTCGAGGGGTGGGCACCGGGGAACATGGACAGAAGGCGCCTCCACCCCCGCTTGGCCTGGGCATCATGTCTACCTCTACCTCGACCCCTGACAGCTATGGCGGGGGTGGGGGTGCTGGCCATCCGGGCACTCCGGGCCTGGAACAGGTCAGGACCCCCACTAGCAGCAGTGGTGCACCACCCCCGGACGAGATCCACCCTCTGGAGATCCTCCAGGCGCAGATCCAGCTGCAGAGGCAGCAATTCAGCATCTCTGAGGACCAGCCCCTGGGGCTCAAGGGTGGCAAGAAGGGTGAATGCCCGGTTGGGGCCTCAGGCACGCAGAATGGTGACAATGAGCTGGGAAGCTGCTGCTCGGAGGCAGTCAAGAGCGCCATGAGCACCATCGACCTGGACTCACTGATGGCAGAGCACAGCGCCACCTGGTACATGCCAGCTGACAAGGCCCTGGTGGACGGCACGGAGGATGACAAGACGCTGGCACCTTGGGAAAAGGCCAAACCCCAGAACCCCAACAGCAAAGAAGGTATATTCGCACACGCGGTCCCTTTTCTTTTCTTGTGACCTACCTAACCCCAGGGCAGAACTTAGCCTCTGCCCCTGGATCCCTCATGGTTAGGAGGGCACAGGCCTTCTTAATCTCCAACTCAGAGCTAGGGACCCCTAATTGGTTACCAAAAATGGCTTCAGGGATGCCCCATCACCAGTGCCACCGGGTAGATTCTGGATTTGCAGGATGGTAGGAACTTCGCTGACAGCGTTTGAGACTCACTGTAGAATCGTCCCCCTACTCACCCAGTTTTAGCTGAGTAGCCCACTGTGCAGCACACAGAGAAGGAAGCCCCTTCCCTTCCACACAAGACCCCTCCCCAGCCTCCATGTTCAGGCCAGTTCCCTTTCTTAGGAGCTGTGTGCCCCCTTTCCTGGCAGGACACCTGGAAAGTTGTGTTGATGCTTTCCCACCTTTTCCTAGTCAGCCGGCCTCCGGCTGGAGTTCTCTTAGGGGACAGTATCTTTACTAAAAAAGTTACCAGCCCCGGCGTCAGCAGCTTCACTCGGAGGCAATGCCTCATTTGACATTTGCTCCTAATGAATAGCTGTTTTGTCTCTTCTTGACTATTAGAGTTTCATTGAGGAAAAGAAAAAAAAAAGCGGAGACCTGTAGGGGTTGTAAGAGGTAGGCTACTTTTCAGGGTACATCTCCTTGACATTTGCTATAGAGGAACTGGCAGGATCTGCTTGGCAGATCCCAGACCAGTCCATGAGGACAGCATTTGGGTGTAGGGGTATAGATATATATTCCTAAGACACAAAGGACCCGCGTTTGTCAATATCTCGCTTGGCTTTGGTGACAGATGTCCAGTCTCAGTTCTCCTTTGCATTCTAAGCACCCCTCCCCACCAGGCCTGGAAGCCTTTAAGGTGGGAGGGGTGAGGTTAGTAGACAGAGCGGCACGCCATTCCAGTTAAAGTCGTGAGAATTCTTTGAAACCTAAAGGTGACAGAGCTGCAGTACGTATCCATTTTATTTTAATGGGTTTTTTTTTTTTTACAAAAATAGAACTAATAGCTCCTTAAAGTCAGATAACATCATTCCTCTCCCCCCTTTTATCTTTTTCTTTTAAACCCTAGTTGAATTCCCTGGGTTGCAGTGGGCAGAATATTACTGTGGAGCCAATGGCTGGCAGTTTAACCGTGTCTTTTAAAAAAGGTGCTCCTTGATTCTTGCCTTCTCTGCTAGTCTTTTCCCTCTCTTTTTCCCAGCCCTCCTTCCATCCAGCCACCTCTTGACCCTGGGGTTAGGGTGAGGGTACGTTTTTAGGGAATGTGCTGGGGGCTGGTCAGGAAGGAGGAGACGAAAGGAAGCTGGGTGGTTCAAAAATCAGGGCTTCTGAGGCGCCCAGTCTGGGGAGCTTTCCCCTTAGGTTTTCTAATTCATGAAAGCAAGCTTGCTGCTTTTCTCTTTGTTCGCATTACTGCCCAGCCCGGGACGCCGGGACGCGCGCGCTCTCATTTGAAGACGGGTGTTTAGCATGCACAGCAGACGCTGCGACCGTCCGGCATCAGCATGCTCCGGGCTACTCCCAGGCAAGGCCATAAATTGGTTAGTTTGGGACCCTCTGCTTTTTTTTTTTTTCTTTTTAAAATGGAGTGGGGCGCACCATCCTGCTTGCTGCACCCCTCCTCCCCTCTCTTTTATTTTCTTGTACACAACATCTCGATCTGGCGCGATCGATAGCTGGTTAGCACAGATCTCAGCCCCTGTCACTTCTACCTGGCCTGGCTGCCCCTCCCCCTTCTCCCACCCCTCTCCAGTAATTAAGAACATATTGACCAAAATAGGGTGAGAAAAGTTTTAAAAAAAAAACAGTTTAGAGAATTAATAAAGAAAACCAGTAACACTGGCTCCATCTAATCTTTGAAAGGGCTTTCCTAGGTGAAGTATTGAGTGGTTTTAATGAAATTTTTCTAAAGGTATCTTTCTGCCCCCTTGCCAGTCCTTCCTTTACTGGGCAGGGGGAAAGAAGATGTAGGCTGTGAATGAAGAAATGTCATCAAAGAGATGTTTTGTTTGTTTCATTTTTACAGTCAGATGAGCAAAAATATTTTTTGGAAACAGATGTTCATCACTTTAGAGTTGATTTCCCCTGTAAACTAAATGAAGCACACCCCCCACCCCACACACATATGCAAAGACAGGGACTTCCTTAGGGACCAGCGGGGCTGGCCACCTCCTAAGCGTTGGCATTGGCGGGGACACCCACTTGACCTCCTTTGTTTTCCACTCTGATGTGGGAAGGACAGTTTCCCAGATAAAGCCTCGAATTGAGGTCACTCCAAGCTTCTGCAGCCTTGGGCTGCTGGTGGAGGCTTTCTAAGGTTTGTGCATCTGATTCCTGCTCCCTTACTGGTAGTAAATAAGGATGATTAAACTTTTCATTATGATAACACCCTGCAGTTCCATCTGCACACGTTGTATAAATAGGTACACAGAGCTTTCCACAGGCCCCTGAGTCCCCTGGCTGAAAATCAGTGTGAAGTGTGCCACTTTGAAGTAGAGTCCGAAAACAAAATTCAGGCAACACGTTCTACTTTTCTTTAAAAATGTGCCTTGTAGTGCCTTTAGCCAGGGAGCAGTGACGTCTGATGACTTAGAATATTCTTTCTCTAGGTTCTAGCCCCACCAGTCACTTCCTTACTCCTCCCAGCCCCTTTCAGCCAAAGTCCATTTTTGTCATGATATTTTATTTCGTTATACCATAAAATACACCAGTACTAATGTGATTAAATATTAACAACGTTTCTGAAATTCTTCGCTCCAATGACAAAATACTCGTCGGTATTTAACAAAATGATCTGTGTTGGATTGGAGGGAACGAATCAGCGTTGAGAACTGTATGAGGCCTGTAGCCGCTGGGACGTGGCCAGCTTGTCTTTCTTATGGGCTTTGGGTGCCCTTTGGAGGGGAAGGCACTTGACTGGCAAGTTGTAGTTCTCGAAAAGTCTAGGTAAGAATGACAAACGATTATGATTTTTTTTTTTTTAATAACAGGAAAACAAGTTTCTCCCAATTATGCTTTTCCTGACTTCTTAATCAACCCACCAAACAACTTTTATATAATGAAACTCTTCATGAGCTCATGAGGATCTGTTCACAGAAAGTTGAGGTAGGGGAAGGATGAGATTTAAAAAAGGGGCACCACACACACACACACACACACACACACACACACACACACACACACACGAGTGCTCGACCAGTTTGAGTTTATTCCTGTTCAGACATCTATTAAATCTATGTGGATGACGCAAATTTCAAAACAATTTGCAAAATCCTCCATTTATCTTTGTAATAGGTGTGTGTGGCTATGGACAAATTTCAAAACAGGGCCAAAAGAACAAATAACGATAGAGTATTGACGATGGATGTGTAGATAATACATACTAAGGAAGATAAAGTACGCTTCCCCCTTCTGTCCCTTTATGATTTTCAAAACTTGAATTAATCATGTCCCATAATTATCCTTGCCAAACTTCCTTTGCTCTCACTCCCAAAACCCAGAGTAGCCTAGGATAGTCTTGTGCATGCTTTGAACTGGGAGCAGCCCTGGTAGACACTCTGCACCCAGTCTTACTCTTTTCGGGTGTCTGATGTTTTTCCAGCCATGTGGGAGAAATTTTTGGAATTTCATGCTTTTGTCAAGGTTCCATTCGGAACAGTAAGGCAGCACTGGGAAATACTAGGTGGGCAGGAATTGAGCGCTGAATTTCTTCAGCCGTGGGGCAGACAGACGTGAGAGAGAGGGAGGTCTTAGCCTCAGAGCAAAGCAATGGTTCTCTCCGAGTCTTCTTTCATGCCTCCCTAAACCAGGCAGAGAATTTCGAAGGCTAAGTTAAACTTGTTTGGGGGAAGCAAAGAGCATCTCTGTCCCCTCCTCACAGAACCGCCCACCCGGGGATGCATGCCTTCATGTGACTTTTGTGCCTCTGGAATATGTAACCCAAAACTTCGCAGGTGTTAATCAGGGGTAATGTAAACAGATAGGGGCCCCCTTTGTGCAGCTGATGGTCGGGCCTGTCCGCTCCCTGGCTAGGCGAGGACATACAACTACTGTTCTTTGGTGCTTGTTTAATATTTCATGGCTGTAATAAACCTGTCTTCTTTGCCCGCCTCCCGACATAAAAACCTAACCTAGCGCACATCTGCAATTATACATTTCTACTAAATATTAATAAAGGACAAGGATGTTTTAAGGGGCTGAAGCTTAGCAGGGTTGAACTTGTCATGGTTTCTGCTACTGGATTTTTCTGGCTTTTTTGATTTTAAATAGCCACTGCCTTCTAATATGCAATACATACTTACATATTTTCCAATCTTGCCCCATACACAACTTTTGCAGATTGAAAGGCTTTCCTCAGGATAGCTTGCTTTCTTACAAATTCATTTATATTTCTTGTGAGGCCCCTTCAGACCAGAAGTAAGAGGCTGCTGAAATGTTACTTCTGTTTTATTGAGGGTTCTAGGAAAGGAGTGTGGGTTGGTTAATCTAATTTCTCTTTCTAGCAATGAAATTCTATGATTCCTGATATGATTTTGTTTGCCTGACAGAGGTATTTAAATTTCCACAAAGAATCTTAATAGATCCTGAAAGTACAGCTGCCTTTGCCAAGAAGTTATTTGATATGCTCTGCTGATATAAAATATACATCTTTAATAAACAGTCCGGGAGGACCAGGTGAAATTAGAGGAGGAAAATTCTTTCCACTGTGGACAGGCGGACTTGAGTGTGTGGCTGGGATTTCACGGGATCTCCTAAACTCACTCTATGCTGCAAAATTTAGCAAATCACCAGTGGCCCGTTTCTCTCCACTTGAGTGACAATAACGCCGGATTGTGTTCCTTGCCTAGGGAGCAATCTGCTTTGCCGAAAGCATTTAGGAGATAAATAGTCTCAGTCAGGAATACTGTATTTACCTCTGTTTGGTTAATTTTAGAGATTAAAAGGCTGTAGCTTTATATAATAGGATCAAATATCTGGCAAGTGTGTGAGGACAAGCAAGACTCCCAGCACATCACAACATAAAACGCCAAACCCTCCCTACCAGAAGGGCCTTCAGTTTATCGGGGCCCCTTATATCCAATACATCTGCCTTCTACCCTTTTCTCCAAGCCTCCTTGCTTGTCCTACCTAAATCTTTGGACTGGAGGGTCTGGAATAGCCTGGCTTCATCATCTTGACTGCAGTGGGGATTTTGACTTGGCGGGGATGTGTTTGCGTTAGGACAGCGTCTATTTTTAGGTGCATCTTCGGTGGACAGATTTGAGTGTGGGGTTTGATCGCTTGTGGCAGAGATGTTGATAAATACATGAGTGTATGATTGAGAAGAGAGACGTTCGAAGGAATAATTTCACGTTTCCTTTATTCCTTGCACACAGCAGAGCCGAGTGAAGAGGCCTGGGGGCTGCCTTGAAAGAATATGGTCCGGGAGGGTGTGTGGGTGCCAGGGCAGGTGTCAGGTTTTGGGGTGAGGTGGCAGCAGAAGAGGGCAAAGGCCCCTGCATTGCAGCGTGTGAAAGAGGGCCCCTCTGCCCCTGGCCTCTCCCTGGCATGCGCACATATACATATGCATGGCCAAGTGTAGTTTCGCGGAATCTGGAGTTACTCCTGTACTTTCCCTTAAGCTGCTTTCCCAAAGGCGAGCGGGCAAAGGAGCTAAACCTCCTGTCTCAGTGGCCTCAGCTGACAGATTCTGAGTCTGTAGAGGACTGAATGAGTACACGTCCTAAAAATAGAGGGAGGATTTTGAAGATCCTAATTACGAAATCTCGGCCTCTGGGCCTCCTGGGCTGTGTGTGACTTTGATCTGAAGTATTTCAGTAGCAGATACACACACACGTCACCCCTTGCTGGGTTTTGTGCGGGAATGTGCGTGGAGGTGCCTCTCGAGCTGAGTGCAGCCATCGTTGGGGCTTCTGCGTGGGGAGGAATCTTTGAATCAGCACCCCTCCCCCATTCCTACCCCCCAGTTGTGGGAAGCAGACTCTGCTTCTCATTTATGGAAATTCCTCTCCTTTATTGTAATCTTTTGGTACCAACGATGTGGCGGGAACAACGCTGGGCTTTCGAATTAGTCACGGCCCTGTCTGCAGGGACCCTCTGTGTCCTGGTGCATAACAGCCTGGCCAGCATTCCCCAGCTCTGTCCGCTCAGGGCCCCAGAAGCCATGCATGTGATTGGAAGGCTGAGATAGTTTTTGGGGTCCTGGCATATTGCGCTACATGAATTTCTCAGTGCAACTGTGCCTGGATTGTTTCCCGCCATCTTCCATCAACACCCATCCAACATGTGGCTTTCCTGGGGTGTAGGGGAGTGGAGAGCCAGTCAATGTAGGGTGCTAGTGAGAAGAAATCGTGTACATGTGAGATTCGGGGGCCCCAAACTCACAACTCATCTGGATGGAAAAAGCAGAGTTAAGTTGCATGTACTTGAGTGGGGAGGGATGTTTGAAAGACGTCATTTTCCTGGGGTGTGATGATTAGAAGTGCCGAGGCTGCTTTGTTTGCCGGCCTGCATTTTAATCAGCTGCCTCTGAGGTTTGGGAAGCAAGTAAAGTGTCTGCTCCCAACAGCATTTGCCCGGAAGGCACACCCAGAGGACACACTGCCACAGTTTGCCCAAGTCTTGAGATGCAAGGGTTTGTTTCAGGTCCCACATAGTTTCCGGTAGGAGCCTCACAGGGACGTGTGGGAAGGCACCCTTGGCGCCTACTGAGTGGGCTCCGTGATTGTCACGGCATCCCGAATTCATGATCTCCCTCTTGGTAGGTCTGCAGAATCATCGCTTCCTTGCGAGGCTGAATCAGAGAGAGAAAGAGAGAGAGAGAACTTTATAGCGATCGCCTGCAAATCCTTTCACGATTTATATATCATTGGAGGGACCCAAATGCCCTTTAAACCTAAGGCAATTGAATTTAACAGTTTGGAGGTCTTAGCTCATTCATGCCGACATGCTGGTTTTCTGTGTGTGTCCCAGAAGGGACATCTAACATGAAATAGACTGGTCCAAAAAGCAGGAAAAAACTCCCAATACATGTCCCAGTACAGATTCACATTGTTGGTGGAGAGGTTTTTATGTTTTGATCTTCAAAGCTCAGAGGTCCAGAGAACTTTCCTGAGAGTTTGTAGGATCATCTCTGCGAATCCAGGCTTCCGTCTTCCTTTTGTCTTTGGCCTTTCTATGGAAAATACTAGACTTCTCCCAAGATGTTTATTCCTGGGATTCTGATCCCTGTGTTGCCTTTGATTTTCTGGGTTGCAGCTTGACTTATTCACACTAGTGTTTGGTTTGGTTAAATCAACATGTGCTAGAAAGGGGTGTAAAGAAGCAGGGAGAGCCTTTGGCAAAAGTGTACTGGGGACTCATTGCCTTTGAAGGTCTTTGGAAAGTTGGGTACTCTGAGGACATATGGGAGAGAATCAGGTCCTTTTTTTTTTTTTTTTTTTTTCTCTTATGTGTCTCAAAAACTCTGTCCATAGCAGAAGTCGAAGGGTATTGTGCCTTTGGAGGAATGTAAACCAACTCTGAGGCATTCCTAGACCTTCCCTCTCCTGCTTGCTCTTCAAGTGGCCTGTTGTATGACCACTAAGTAGCTCATAGTGCATCTGATCATGAGGATTTAAATTTACTTTTTCTTTCTCAGTGCTGTTAAGAATTTAAAGAGTCCTGCCAGGCGTGGTGGTGCACCCCTGTAATCTCAGCACTCAGGAGGCTGAGGCAGGAGGATTGTTGTGAGTTCGAGACCAGCCTGGCCTACAAAGTGAGCTCAAGGCCAGCCTGAGCTGCATAGCAAGACCTTGTCTCAAAAAGACAAAAA
>NW_004955455.1:2130083-2160108 GCF_000276665.1 Chinchilla lanigera | reverse complement strand
AAAAAAAAAAAAAAAAAAAAAAAGAATTTAAAGAGTCCTTAGGCATTGAGAGTCCATTTGATCTTAAGGCATGGGACAAAAATTTCACTGGAGTGACACGATCTTAGGGCCTTTCGGGTGCCCCTGGCTTTGCATGATGTGACCAGGGAAATCCATCTGTCCCACAGTTGAGGGCCCCCTTGTGCTTTGTCTGATTTTCCTCGTTGTTTTTGGGAGTTTCTGGAACGTGAGTTGACAGTTAATGAGTGAACTCCCTCACATGTGTGCACATACAGACACACACAGACACACAACACGCACACACACACTTTCCTGCTCACCCAGTTATTCAAGCCACGGTGAGGTGTCACAAAAAAAAAATATGACCCTTTTCAGTTACTGGGAACTTGTGTTTTCAGACACCCTTGGGTTTGGATACAAGCATTGTCAGATGATTGGCAATGACCACCAGGAATACAGCACTTCGGAGAGACCATCTTATGATCAGGGGGGACGGGAAGCCTTGCAGAAAACCCAGTCTGCTTTGAAATCCCCAGAGTTCAGTCTTCTGGGGAAAGAAAGGGTTGGCTGAAAATTGGCTGAGAAGTTAGTGATTCTCCTTTACCTCCTCTTGCACTGTTTGAAAACACCTTGACAGTTTTAGGGCCTGAATCCTGATGGGAACAGTGTACCTTTCTTTCCTAAGAGCCAGAGAGACAAACACCCTCAAGTTAGGAAGATTGGATGGAGATTGGGGTGCAGTTTATTTTCTTGGGAAGAGGACATGGTAGAGGGATGGACGGATCAGTGAGAGTGTATCCGTAAGAGTTGATATGTTATTTACCAAATCTTGGGGTTTAGAAGTGGAAAATAATTTGTAATTGTGGAAATCATTATAATAATACCTCTCAGGCAAGACTAGGGGCGTATAAATGGCTTGGGGGCTGGTCTGGACCATCACAAAGGATGGAAAGTTCTCGGCTGAGCTTTCCCTTCTGACGGGGGCTGCCGCCTGAGCACAGGTGTATGAGGAAGCAGGCCCAGAAGGCCCAGCCAGGCTGGATGCCCGTGTAGTGGTTCTGTCAGCAATCAGGGGCCCTTTCTGCTTAGTTAGTGGCAAAGGCAGGCACAAGGGTGCTGAAGACCCAGCCAGGCCGTGAGTAGGTCAAGCCCCAGTAACTTGGTGTGGGCAGCTCCTGCGGGGGAGCTGGCCCACGTCACCTGCGGCGGATGCATGCGGACATGTGCTCAGATCTTTCCATAGAAGAGGGGCGATGAGGTGGGGAAGGGGAGTGACTTTTCCACTGATCACCTGTACAGCAGCCATTGAGGCTTCCCGCTCAGTCCCAAATCCCCAGGGGAAGGTCTCCGCCCTGGCAGGCCTTGCGGGCAGATTCTTCTGTCTTCCGACGCAGGTACACCCCGCATGGTTCTCTCGCTCAGTAGATTTTTTCCCTTTTTCTGAATGGTAGCAAGAGGGGAACTAAAGTCAGTGGTGGATTCAGCAAGAGCACACACACCGAGGAAGGAGCTGGAGAAATGAAAACCTGCTTGTCCCTCTCCTTTAGGGGACCCATGGTCCAGCCATCGAGAGGTCTTAGGGCTTCTGTATTGAGGCCTAACTGGCTAAATCCAAAGGACCATTTTCATCCCCAGCAGAGTAACTTTTAGTGGTTATTTAGTATCTGCGGGGAGGGAGGTTGTGACCCAAATTTGGCTTCTTTGAAAATGACAACAATGTTGCCATCCCTGTACCATGGCTGTTTCCAAATTGGGCAGAGGGTGGCGGATGCTCTCTGCCGATTTCCGCTGGTGGGTGTGCACGCGCACACACGCACAGTCACGCGGGCCTGAGAGGTCTTAATAAGAAATGAAAGAAGAATTTTTCCCCTCTAGAAGAAGCTCATAGAAAGTTTTGGCCCTATTCAGTTTGAAGTAGATGCTTATTGATCTCTGTGTGGTCAATTTTTGCCGAATTTGTAATCCTGTTAGACCTCCAGGCAAGGCATGATGAATTTACTTGTACATTTCACTGTTTTGGGTCAGTTTAGTTAATAAGCATTTATTTTGTGCTCAGTGTGTGAGAAGCATTTTGCTGGGATTAGACATGTGTGTGTGTGTGTGTGTGTGTGTGTGTGTGTGTGTGTGTGTGTTGCATTAACAAGGCCTGCTCTTCCATGTGAGGCCTGCCCACCCATCACAGAATAGCAACCCCGTCTCCGTTCCCACCAGCTCCCCAGGACAGGAAAGAGGGGGTGAGTGGTGCTCCTAGCCGTCACTTGTCAGGGTGGAAGGAGAAAAGGCCCATTCGTTCAGCAGCCCCAGCTTCCCAGAGCCTTGGAAGCCGCCGGAGAGCAGGAGCTTCCTTCTGGTCTCTGAGTTCTCGCACCCCCTGAAAATTTCCAAGCATTAATTCTTAATCGGCTGGGAGCTGGGGGCCAACGTGGACAAGAGGTCTCTTGATTCCAAGGCATCTTAAGCCTCTTTGGAGCACCTCCTCGCTTGCTGCTTTGACAAATAGAGGTGATGGTGGAGTGTGTGTGCGTGTGTGCGTGTGTGCGTGCGCGCGCGTATGTAACTTTTAAGAAATGCGTGGTTTGACTTCCAAAGAAGGAAGAAAACGCCTGCCGAAGACTTGGAAGCTGGAAAAAAAAAAAAAGAAAAACAAAGCCAAACAGCCTACGACTCTGGCCTTTCCTACCACTGAGTCTCCAAGGGGAGTATGTGTGGGCACTTCAGCTGGGCTCCTCTGGATGCTCCCCCCTTTGTCTGGGGGGCTCCGCGCAGGCTGCCTGTCTCTCTGCTTCCAGATGGTGGGTTGAAATTCCACTTTTTATAACCACTGCTGCCACTGCCACCAAAAAAACCAGGTGTGGCTTGTAACAGTTTGGAGCAGTGGTTCCCCAAGGGCCCCACTCCCTGCTGGCTGAATTCCCTGCACAGAGTTGCCACCAAGGCCTCGTCTCCGCAGAGCCAGGGCCTGGCGGACTCCTTTCGGCACTGTGCCAGCCTGCAGTGGACTCGAGGCGCTGAGGAAAAGCATTTGCAGAGATGAGGATACAATTTCTTTTTTTATGTGGGCCCGTTAAAGTCTAATGGACATCGGTGTCTGGCTTTAAATTTGGAGAGGGTCTTTATCTAACCCCTAAAGCTGGAGTCGTTTCCGGTAATTATGACACCCCAGCCAGACCACTAAATCTTCCAGAGGCAGGTCTGGGGGCCCATGGTGGGGTGGGAAGGGAAGGGGCACACCTGTTACCTGGGTCAGCTATAATTATGACATTTCTGGACTCCTGGTTTTAAAGAAAGAATTTATGGGCCAGGCAATGCCGGAAGACAGCAGCCAGAGGCGTTCCGGCTCCTGGCGGTGAAATCACAAGACCTACCTGCTCCCCCCACCCCCTGTACCCATCACAGCCCCTGCATTTCCTTAATGAATTAATTTAGCTCTCCGACAGTTGGTATTAAGCAGTTATTTTGAGAAGCCAAGGGAGAAAGAGATGGAAGACTTATTTTTTTAACATTTCGGAAAAAAAGAAAAAGTACTGCATTCTGAAGTTTGAGAAGACTTGACACTCAGGCGTGGAATGCTACAGGGAAGGCGTATTTGGTGCGATGTGGCCCGGTGTGGCCAAGTGGCCTGCCCCGCCAGCCTGCATTTGCACATCCCTCCGGAGGGGGTTTTTCTGTTTGTTAACAATGGCAGAGGCCCTAACACCCCGGCCCCATGCAGCGAGTTTGGAAGCATTGTTTAGATTACTCTTGCTTTTCAAATCGAGAGAAACTTGGTTTAATGGGAAAATAGCAGTATTGCTATCTTGGTGTGTTTGCTTTAACGTTTAAAAATAGTTTGTTTTGATGTCCTGAATTTCATCCTTTCTGTTTGCTTGTTTGATGGAAATCCGTGTGTGTGTGTGTGTGTGTGTGTGTGTGTGCAAAACATTCCTGCACACATATCTATGAACATGCACAAGATGGTCAAATGGATACAACTGCACAGCCAGAAAGGGATTATAATCTCACAGCTGGCTACAGGGACCCAGAGCATTTGCTTCTAACTTAAACCATTTCGTCCCTTCCTTCCTCATCAGCACCCCCACCCCAACAATATTTATTTCTTCGTTTAAAAAGGAATGTGGGCCTGTGTGCCGAGGTCTCTGTTGGAATAGATTTCCAGGGGTTATGTATGAAATGTGTTTGAGGGCGATTTCCGCCCTCAGCCCGGTCGTCCCAGTACTAATGGTAGCAGGGCCTATTACAGAGAGGCAAAGAATATTGTAAATGGCTTATGCAGAAAAACCATTTAGATAAAAATGCAATTTTCCCTTCTGCATAGAGTGCTAAGAATTAATAGCACATTCTTTGTAAATGGGTATTTTTATATTATATTTTCCCCCTAATGAAATTCTTTTCCCAAACAGGAGCATGTTTCATTTTAAACTTTAGAGTAAAATTGATCTGTTTTTAAGCCGGTAAAAAAATGAATGTCCCAAGTTTCTGTAGGCCTCGGCCCTCCTGCTCCCTGCGTGACTTCTGAAGTGCGATTCCCCCAGCCAGTGACGGGGCTCTGGCTCTGCCCTGCCCATGTCAAGCCGGAATGTCTTTGCCCACATTTGAGGTTTTCCTATGGTAGATTTGGGGGTCTTTGGTGGTTTCAGCAAATCGAGAAAGTAGTCTTGAAATTTGAGCTGTGTATGCTGGGCCTGGCTTGGCCTGGGAGGGAGGCTTGCCTGCCGGTCTTGACCCAGAGAATTCCTGGGACCCCGAGCCACAGGTCTCTCCCTGGTCTCTGTGCAACTGTAAGGGACCCCTGGAGCCCTGTTCTGCTCCCTTTTAGTGACAGCTGGGGAAAGGGCCTCTTTTGTCCCCCATCTACCCGCCAAGGAGCACTGCTGTGGGCTGGCTCCTGCCTACGTGGCCCTCTTTGGGACGAGCGGAAACTCGGAACTTCTTAGAAGGCCAGCTTCAGGCTTTCGGCGATCACTGTGGAAAGACTTTGAGAGCCATCGCGCCGGCTGCCATGGGCCAGTGTCTGTGACCCAGTTTTCCCTGCCTGGGTGTGTGCACTTGGGATTATTTGGTAGACTTGCCTTGGTGGGTTAGATGTCCTGCCTGGGCAACGTTGGACACTGTGTCGCAGTAGACAAACATCCTAAAATAGCTGCTTGTAGTTTTCACAGTTGAAATGGCTCTAAGGAGAAAGTTTAGGTGAAATTCTACAATGGGAAAGAACTCCCATTTCTGTATCCCTTCCCTAGAATAGTTCTTAGCAGAGACAACTGAGGCCCAGAGAGGGGAGGTAATCTGGCCAAGGTCACACAGCATAGCCTCCAAAAGTGGGTACTGGACTGCAGCTGACCTTGGCTTTGGCCTTCTCTTCTTTTGCTTCTTGGCCCCCACCAAGGGAGCTCAGATCTGACTTTCCTGGCTAAGCTTTGCATAGACGTACGCTGGAACTTCTGACACTGAAAGTGCCCTGGCCTGTGTAGAGTGCACCGTGACGCACGTCTCCAGTGACAGCGTTTCTCGTCCCTCTCCCTTTACAGAGGAGACCTGCTGCAGGTGACTCTTGGCCTTGGCAAAGCTATGGCTGGATCACGTCCTGCCAGACAAGCTGTCTGGGTTTCAGGCCCGGCGGTGCGGTTCTGCTCAGCTGTGTGGCTTCAGACAAACCCCTCACTGCCCCCAGCTGTCTCTCCTCACCGGTAAAATTGAAAAAGAAAAAATAACAGTGAGTCCTAGAAGTATCGGGAGGATAAATAGGGTACTTGTACCAATGCTATAATAAGATGGTTAATAGCGCAGGTTCTGGGGCCAGACAAGCTGGGCTCGAGCCCCAGCAACACCACCTCCCAGCTGTGTGACCTCAAGCATGTTCCTTAACCTTTCTGTGCTTCCACTTCCTCACTGGTGAGAGATAATAATAGTTCCTGCCACACTGGGCTTGGGGAGTCAATGAGTTAACACTCACGAGTTACACACAGAGGCTCCTGACACACAGCAAGTGCAATGCTGGCACTAGCTTTTATTAACCGCCTACTGTATGACAGATGTTCCGTGTATAGAACCTTGATGAACTTATGAAAGGCGTAGTGGTATTGCCATTATCGTCTTGTCTTAGGGTTGGGGAAACTGAGGCACAGGAGGGGCAGTGAGTGATGGAGGCTGGAGAGGAATCATACCAAGTACTCAGGCATTCAGCGCCAGACTTGGCACTGGGGTCTTGCTCAGAATGGAGCAGCATCACAGGGCAGGGTCTGCAGAACCCCACCATGCCTACAGTGGCAAGTATAGCCTCACTGTGGGCCGAGCATGTGGCCAGGAGGGGAGGGGACATCTATGCAGACCGCCTCTTGTTTGGAGCAGTCAGACTCCGTGTGGACAGCGGCGGCTGGTCACAGCCTGGCGCTGTCAGGCATTGTCACTCACAGGGGGATGGCATTTTTCTCCTGCCTGACATCCATCCTGAGCTCTGAGGGAACAGTTCCCTGATAGGTGTGGCTCACGGTCAGCCTTCCTGTCGAAGGAATTCACGAGATGTGCCGTGCGTAGCCTCAGACCATTTTGCCAGGAGCCTGCACCAGCCAGAGCTGATTTGGGAGCTGGCCAGAGGAATTGAGGCCCTGCGTCTGGCACCTCAGGTGGGGCCTGAGGATCCTGGCAGGTTGGGGCTGATCTGAGAGGGCTGATGACAGGGAGAGAGGAACAGAAAGGCCAACAGTGAGCGTCCAAGACCTGGAGGTGTGCGGGCCTGGGTTCGCATCCCAGCTCTACCCTTGATGGTGTGTGACTTGGGTGAGTGAGTCACCTCTCTGAGCCTCAGTCCTTTGCCTGTAACCCCTTATGATTCTTGCCAATGGTCACTGAGAACACAGACTCTGCAGTTTCCAGAGGGAGTCACTCCCAATTCCCATAGGGGCCCCTCCACCAAGTCACAGCAGCTCCCTGAGACTCAATGTCCTCGGCTGCAAACTGGGCTGTGGCGGCGCCCTCCCATAGGTTGATGTCGTTCTTTTTTTCTTTTTGGTACTGGGAATCGAACTCTGGACCTTGTGCATGCCAGGCAGGCGCTTATGCCACTGAGCTATGTTCCTGGCCCATGATATCATTCTTGTCCCCAGAGATACTCTGCAATGTCTAGAGACACTTACGGTTGTCATGACTACAGCAGGGAGAATGATGCCTACGTCTCCTGCAAAAAGCCCAGGATACAGCTAAATACCCTACAGTGCCCAGGGGAGGCCTCCTCGTCCTTCCCCGGCAGAGACTGTCCAGTCCCAAGTGTCATTAGTGCCCAGGCTGAGAGTCCCTAAGCCACTGTGAACCATTGAGCTTGGTTCTAATAGTACTCAAAACATGGCAGTAAAGTCTGAATCCAAAAGTCCTGGCATATTTATTCATTCAACAAACAGGTATACGGCACCTACCACACGGCCATGCTGTTCTGGGTGCTGAGCTCCGGTGCAGAGCTGCAAGGAGTTCCCTCTCTAGGGGACAGCACAGATTGACAGGCAGATGGGGAAACAAAGGGTGGGCAGGGCTGGGCAGAGAATCAGAAAGGACATGAGTGAGAGACTCCAGGCTGGGCCATGAGGAGGTCTCTGTGGGATGGCCACAGCGAACTGAGATGCAGGTGACGAGGAGCCAGCCAGGGCCTTCCTGGTACCTGCTGTCCTGGTATCTGGTACCCCAGCTCTGGGGAGGAAACCGAAGCTTTCGTCCTGATCCCCAAGGTGTGAAACTCCTGTCCATATGGCTGGCGTCAGGCTGCCAAAGTGATGTCAGCCCCTAGCCCATTCGCAACGTTCCTGTGTCTTTAGCAGTGGGCTCCCACACACGGGAGCAAGCCGTGCCCGGCTGAGCAGGAAAGGTGTTGGGGAAGGGAAGAGCAAATGCAGGGGCCCGGAGGCCAGACTGAGCTGGTGTGTTCTGGGAACAAAGATGGGAGGGGGACGTGGGGCTGGGGCTGGGGCTGAGGGTCAGAGGGGAGGTGATGTGGGTGGGTGGGTGGCTGGGGCCAGGCTGCTCAAGGCAGGCAGGAATCCTGTCCAGGGGAGGGAGTTGTGCAGAGGGAGGATGAACGCTGGCCTACATAGTAGATGTACAATTAGCAGTGGCTCCTTGGAGCCCATAGTGTCGGAGAAAATGTCTGTTTTCCTGCCCTGTGGTCTGGTCCCTTTTGAGAGGTGAAAATGCTTTCCTGATGGTTTGGAGCACCAGGTTACAGGAGGGGATATCCCTGTTACCCCCCAGGATGGGGCTCAGCCTGCTGCAGGTGTGTGTGTGTGTGTGTGTGTGTGTGTGTGTGTGTGTGTGTGTGTGATGTTTATCTTCTCCCTGAGCTGGGCAGACCACAATTTCTGGCCTGGTTCAGGAGGCTCTGTTTCTTTTTTCCCTAAGCACCATTCTGCAGGCTTGGTCAAGGTCACCATGACAGGAAAGCACAAGCCGGCTGAGGCCAGCCCGAGGGAGCGTCAGGGCTGGGTCTCCTGGTGATCAGGACAGGCTTCTGCCTCCTGGAAACTCTTCTCTCACTTTCTTCCAGGACTCTCTGAGTGGCAAAGGATACATAACAGGCTGTGGTTATTGAGTACCCATCCCCCCAACCCCTTAGTTCACAGGTGAAAAAACTGAGGCTCAAGGAGGCAGAGTTGGCTCCCCGAGGCCACCCAGCTGTGGATGGGGGGCAGAATGGATGCATTCCTGGGTCTGTCTGAGGCTATGCTCAAAACTGCTGAGCACCCTGGCAGGGAAAGACAGGTATTTCGTGCACCCACAGGTGCGTGAAAGAAAAATGGACCCAGGTCCCATCCCTCCTGGCATTTACTAAGTTGGGCCCTTGGCTACTGGAGTCTTCGTGCATTTCCCACAGGTGAAGGGGCAGCAGCCAGAACCCCAGGTCTGGGGGTGACAGCATGGTGTGATTAGGGCGGGTATCCTGGTGTCTGTCTAGGATTCCAGTGAGCAAGGGCCTCTTTGTGTGTCCAGGTGCACAGGTGCCTCTCTCTCCTGGTCTTGGGTTGAGTGGCCTTGGCAGCCTATAGAGAGAGATGAGGGTTTCCCCCTGAGAGGCTGGGCTGGGGTCCCTACTCACCTCTGCCAAGCAAGCACAGAAGGCTGGGGCCCTGAGCATAAGACTCTTCCCCCCAGCTGTGCCTGCCTCCTCTCCTTTCATATCCTGAGCTGCTGGTCCTGACTAGCTCCTCCCTACACTGTGGCCTGAGACACACCCCCGTGCCCCCAGGCAAGGCTTGTTACAGATGTCAGGGACACCCTGGCTGAGGTGGGATTTCCCATTGGCCATGGGACCTCTGGCTATTGGAGTTGGCTTTCATGCCCTGGAGTGTGGGAGGAGGGCAGTGCAGGATGCTTGGGCTGCAGCCTCCTGCTGGACCCACCATGGTCACCTCCTAAGCCTCAATTTTTCTGTCTGTTTTTGGGTGAAACAGGGTGCGGTAATAGAGATAATGAGCGCCACTCAGCTCGGTGGCTGGTACATCACAGATGTCACTGAGCGTTGGCAAATACGCACATGCTGTCCTGGGCAGGAGGAGTCAGGAACCTACCAGGGTGAGGCAGGGTAGCGGGAGGTGGAGGAGCCGGTGTCCCTGCCCTTGACAGGATAGCTGTCTCCCCAGTGGGCAGCGGGGTGTGTCTGCAGCTTTGGGGTGCATCTCAGGTGCTAGGCAGGGCAGAGCCAGTGGGCGCCGTGCTCGACAGAAACCCCTAGATGGACAGTTTTGAGTGCAAGTCGGTGAGAGAATGGCTCTGAGAGAAGATTATGCATTTCCCCAAACTCTCTCTGGATCCATGTATCTATCCATCCTTTTTGTGTAGGGGTTGGAAAATCAGCCCCTTCTACTGTAAGAAAACTTTGCAGAAACACCATGACAATGATGCTAATTATAGTTAAAGACATAGATGGCGGCGTGTTGTCCTCAGACAGGGATGAGCCAAACCACGTGTAGCCCTTTAAACAACGCCTGGCCAGTCGGAAGCCCTAAGAGCCGTTCCCTGCCGTTTGTCATCTGTCCGGGTCACCAAGGCAGGACAGGAAAGATGTTTCCTCGGGGCTTTTCTTCTCACTTCTCCTCGAATCCATACCGTGGTGAACAAGCACGTCGGACTGGAGGCTTTTTCTTGGTTTTGCTTTTGGAAAAAACAAACAAACACACAAACAAACAAACCACTCTTCTGATTCATTCTCCACCTCCGGCATCCATTTATGGTTTAATCAAACAAAGGCGGGGCAGCCGAGAGGCCGGAGGACGAAGATTGCCCATAGAGAGTGGACATACTCACATCTCTTCCTTGCGTGCTAAGGATCTGGGTGAAAACTTTTTCCACGCCCATCCATTCCTCAGGACAGAAAAATATCTCGCTGTGCTTTCCCAGGTGTTTGCGGCGCCCTCTACCCCCGCCACCTCCCTGCTTCTTTCTCCTTCTCTCCTTTTCATTCCTGGAACGATCATCCAGCTGGTTCCTTTGGGCTTCTCCACATGTCCTGCCCCAAACAAAAACCATTCTTAACCCCAGATGACCGGGCCTGCAATCTTTTTGTGTGGTATGTGGCTTCGGCCTGGGTTTCTGTGTGGGGGGCATGCTTCCAAATTTATATTCTGGCGTGCCAGCTTCAGAGGGTGCGGGGGAAGCCACCTCAGGAAGGGGGAAAGCCCAGAATCAGTAGATTTCAAGCACGAAGAGAGGGAGGGGGCGGGACGACAAGGGGGTGAAATGCGGATTCTGGGTCAGGCCAGCACCTTCTCTCCCCATCCCTGCCTCACTCTTGTTAGCGTCCTGGTGGACGTTGGGTTTTACTCTGTATTCTATTTGGTTATTATTATTTTTTAATGAGGTCAGGCTGAAGATCCATCTGCCTGGGCCTGCCTAGGTTTGAAGGCAATTAAGCTGGAGACTAACCTCTTAATTAGGGTTTCCCTGCCTAAATCTCATTTGATAAATTCCTTATCATCCTTGGCTTTAGCTATAGCGCATCCCCAAGATGGGATGGACCCCGCCCCTCCACTGCCCCAAGCCAATCCCTCCAGGGAGGCTGCCCCGCTTTACAAACTGGGCTCTTCCAGCTAGAGCCTCCCCCAGGAAGGGCAAGGAGAGAGACCCCTTTCAGGGTTAATTAATCAGAAAATGTAGCCGTGCCTGGTGATTCCGGAGAACTTGTCTGCCACCTTTTAATTCTCCTGTTCCCCCTTCTGCCTCCTTTCTAGGTCTTTCTTTAAAAAAAAAAGTTTTTTTTTGGGTGAACTGAACCCTGCTAAAGGAAATCTGTAGCCCACACTGCTTCCCCACCGCTCCCCTCCCTGCCCCCCTGTTTGTGTGTGTGCACCGTTCCAGTTTTTTCCTTCCCTTTTTTAAATGCAAGTGCAGCAGGGAGTGGAAATGTCAGGGGTCAGGCTTCAGGCAGCAGGAACAGGGGCAGCCTCAGCTGCTGCCTGTCCCCTCTGGAGAGACCAGAGCGGCCTTAACCCTTTGGAGCCCAGCCCCTGCTTGCAGGCTCAGGGCCACAGGCCCTGCTTCTTAACGGTAGTCTGGGACATTGTCCTTTCTAGTGGCCAGAACGCCCTCAGAACGCCCAGCTGGGCTTTTTGTCTCCACACGCTCCATGTACCAAGTGCTGAAGGTACTGGGGACTAGGGTTGAGAGACCCGTTGCTTGGATGTGGTGCTGGAGGGCAGTCCTGGCCACACCCACTGCTTTATCCCATCAGCATCCCAGGAGACTTACGGGTGGGGAGACCGAGGCTCAGGGGTGATGACAGGCTCTGCCTCCCAGCTGATAACAGGTAGGGGTGCAGTTGGGGTGCGTTCTTTCCTGTACTGAACACTTGGTTTCTGCCTACCAGAGGCCCTCAGAATCCAGGGAGAGGAGAAGCTGGGCTCAATGTCGCTTCTGGACTCTGAGGCCATCCTGTGGCCGCTGAAATGGCAGCCAAGCCGTGGGTGTGCTAGCGCGTCACCCACCGCACCCTTGCGCCCTTGACAAACTGGTGACTGAGTGGGGTGCAGAGAAGGAGAGGGCCTGCCCGAGGGCTCACACGTGGCAAAGCTGGCTCTGCTTCCTGTGCTTTCTTCCCCTGGGGCCGGGCTGCCCCTGGTTTGCGGACAAGATGGGTCTGTGGCAGTAGGGAAAAAGGCCACAAGCTCAGGTCTCATGGCCGCTTGTTTTCTTGTCACCTATGGAGTGACCCAAGGGCAGCGTAAGTTGGATGGTCTAAAATGAGGCTCAGGAGAGGGCATGTGACTGCGGCATTGCCCAGGTGACAGGGGACAGGTCGGTCCCTAGCAGGCTGCTTTGGCATAGAGGTCCTGTGTAATTGTCAGACATGTTGTTCCTGGGCCTCCGTTTCCTTATCTTTGAGTAAGGACAGTGGCAGTGTCCACCTGTGAGTGCTTGGGGCACTGAACCCTGCTTGTACCCAAAGCTTTATGGTCATTGACTTGTGCAGGGTAAACTTGAATCATTGCTGTTATTCTTTATTCTTAGTGGTGGAACTAAAACATACAGGTACCAGCCAGGGTCCCAGAGGAAGAAGCTCTGTTATGGTCAGCACCTGTGTGGATGGCCAGGGATATAGGGTCCCCAGTGAGAGCCAGAAGCCCATGGGTTGGGCTTCTGAACTGAAGCTGTGTGACCCTGGCCAAGTGACCTCACCTCTCTGTGCTCCAGTGCTGGGAGCTAATGCCAGCTTCCTCGGTCAGCCAGAGGTCTGAGTCTGGACCAGAGTCTGTGGTGGAGGCAGGGAGGGCCTTTTCACGGCTTTGTCCTCAACTGAGCAGTGGCTTTGGGATCTGCCCTGATGGCTGGGCCTCAGGTTCCTCATCTGGAAGGGGGATGCTGTGGTACAGCTCAGAGGAAGCCATGTGCCCAGAACGTTTGCAGCCTCCATGAAGGCTGTGCAGAAGCCGTGGATTGTTATTAGACTATTAGAAAGTGGGATGGGTGCTCTAGAGTGGGGGACGTCTGCGCTCAGGGGAGGCAACGCTCTTGGCAGCTCCAGGAGTGTCCTGGGCTTCCTGTTCTGCAATTACAGGACCAACAAGGTGCTTGGGGGCTGGGCCTGAATTCCGGCTCCCTCTTCTGTGTTGTCTGGAGTGGGTCATATTGTGTCTATCTGCCTTAGTTTCCCCTTCTGTAAAATGGGCACCGCAGAGTTCCCCCTTCCTGGAGGAATCAGGAGGACTCAGAGAAGCGAGGGCCAGCCAGGCCCTCAGGACCTGCCTTGGCATCCATCAAGCTGGTAACCACAAGGCCCAGGCGCCTGGAAAGGTCTGGAGCTGCCTCCCGGCAGAACTTGAGTTCTCCCTCGCTGGCCCACGGCCTCCCTTCTTCCCTCGACCTGAAACCAAAGCCCAGCATCTGCTTCCCCAGGAGCTGCTTAATATTCTGCCGCAGTAAAGTGAACTCATTGGAGCCACCCGAAAACAGCTGAATGAGCCCCCCGGCGCCCAGCGGCCTTTCAGAGCAGCTCAGGGCCCCCCTCGGGCCTCGGGAGGCTGGCGCTGGCAGCCGCGGTGGGGGAGGGGCCTCTTTTTCTTCTTGGTGTCTTGGGGGCCTGCGCCCCCAAATGGGGCTCCTGGAGGGCCAGGTGGGGGGCCGGAGCCTGGGGAGGGGCGGCCTGGGCTCCCCAGCCTGTGCAGAGCCTCGTTCGTGCTTCTTGGCTCGGAGGCTCTGTGTGGGGGCCTCCCCGCGCAGCTGAGAAAGCAGGGCCTTCCCCAAAGCCTGAGCCTGCCGGCCCACCCCAGCCTCTGACGGGCCCCGTGAAGGGAGGCAGGAAGCCCGGCGGCTGCGGCCCTACCCTGCGTCAGTGACCGAGGGCAGTGGTGGCGACCGGAAGGTGGATGTGGATGGTGACGGTGACAGTGGTGACGGTGGTATGGGGGAGAGAGAGATGGGAGAGACCAGGGCGAGGGCAGCGCAGCAGTGAGCGCTTCCTAGTACCCAGGACCATGCCAAGGGTGTTGTCTGTGCTCCCGCGGACTCCTCGGAACCACAGGGGAAGCCCGCTGGGCCTATTCCCGTCGACGGGTGAGAAACTGAGGCCCAGCCAGGAGGTGAGCAGCTCGGCCACGCTCAGCTAGGAGGAGGCCAAGCAGGGCTTCCCTGCAGCTGGCCCGTGCCCTTGCCTCCATGGACAGGCCTCTGTGCCTGCAGGGTCGTCTCGGGGTCAGGTGCGAGGTGGCGCCCTGGAGCACCAGCACAGGCATACAGGCGGTGCCGCCTAAGTGCCTGCGTTCTCACTGCCGGATGACTTCGTAGCAGCCGTGGCCGGCCCGCTCTGGCCGCAGCTCAGGGCCCTGTCCCTTCTCTCCCACCCCCACACTCCTGGGTGCCTCGAGTCTACTCCGGCTCCCTGGAAAGGCAGATGGCACCAGAGTGCTCCCAGGTAGGAGTCGGATTAATTTCATGTAATTATCCATGATAAAATTAAATATTACCTGCAATTAGTCTTGGGCAATTTCTCTGCCGAGATGTGGCGAGGCAGCAGGGTGAAGGCAGCTGAGTTGGTACCCCCTGGCCGGGGTGCAGGGCCTGTCAGGGCTGGGTGTGCCCTACCTGGAGTCCCCATCACTGGGCCTGCAACCCACAGCAGTGATTTCTCCCTGGACACAGAGCTCCCGAGAGAGGGTCAGGCAGGTGGATGGATGTGACAGCCCCTTTCCTCACCCTTATTTTATATCTGAGGGGCCCAGCAAATAGGACTGGGCTTAGATTTCTCAGCAGGTGGCTTTAAGCGTGTACTGGGTCACACCCTGTCTAGAAGATCCTAAATCTCTATCTCCAGCAGTGCAATCCCAGGTTTAGCGTTTCCTCGCCAAGGTTCCAATCCCAGCAACATTGTTTTCCTGCCCTGGGGCTTTGGGTAAATCACTTCTTTGGGAGCCTCTGTTTTCCTACTCTGTGAAATGGGGGTAATTTTAATCATTCCACAAGTTAACCCAAGGGTTGGCCCTTTTTCTCTAAAGGACCTGATGGTAAGTATTTTTGGCTTTGCAGACCCTGAGGTCTCTATCACTAGCACAGCTTGGCCCTCCTCACCCAGCCAAGGCCACCATATGCCAGCAAATGGGTGTGGCTGTGTTCTGATTCAACTTCACGTATGGACACTGAAGTTTGGATTTCATGAAATTTTCATTTGTCATGAAATAGCCTCCTTTTTATTTTTTTTCCACCATTACAAAATGTAAAATAAAGATTTTTAGCTCTTGCTCTGCAAGAAAATCCCTCAAACCCCCAAACCAGATGGTGGACTGGATTTAGACTGCGGGCTGTAGTTTGCTGACCCTCCCTCCCACTTCCTCATCAAAATGCCTTTTATGGGTTTATTTAAGGGTAAATTAACACAGGTTTGTGCTGTGAAGTTGATTGTGATGACCATCCCTTTCGATGGCTTACGCCAGTGTCTTTACATTTGTTGGCGTATTCTCTGACCAAGTCAGGACAGTTAGTTCCAGTGCAGGGAGGCCAAGACACAGAGAGGGAAAGTGCTTTGTTCAAGGTCACATAGCTGGGAAAAGGCAGGAGTGGGGCTGAACCCACACAGTTCCCTGGATCCTGTGAAGCAGTTTATGTGTTGTGAAGCATGCTGGCCTGGGACCTGTATCCCTTCCTCCCTGAGCCTGGCTTCCTCCCCCTGGGAATGATTGTTCTTCAGCTGCCTTTCTATAGACTGGATTCTCTGATGCTGGGTGCTCGCTGGGTTGCAGGTGATGAGAATCTCTCTTTATCCTCCTGGTTCTGAAGTCCAGGCTAAGGCAGGCATATGGTGATGGGTGCTCGTAATCCCCGCTACGTGGGAGGCAGGAGGACTGCAAGTTGAAGACCAGCCTTGGAAATTTAGGTTCTGTCTCAAAATCAAATAAAATGGCTGGATGTGCAGCTCAGTGGTGGAGCACTTGCCTAGCATGTGCCAGTGCTGCGGCGGGGGTTGGTGGTGGCGGTGGATGACTTGCATGGCCTTGTGGCTTAGGATCAGGGGAACAAGTGCTTGCTGGTCAGAGGGTACTTGAGTCAGGGATGCTGCAAGATGCGGATACGGATCACACCCCCTGGCTTAGGGTATGGGCTTTGCAATTACCCATTTTGGGTTAGGACTGTCATTTAGTGACAGTGTGACCTTGGGCAGGTCCCCTTATGTCTTCACATCTCCCTTTACTCATTGTCTGGGAAATGAGGAGAATAATACATACATTATAGAGTGTCATAAGAACAAAGGAAGCCACAGCAAAACAGCCTGGGGCTGGCCATGTAGCAGATGATCAATACATGGGCATCATTGTTATCATCATCATCATTTTTAGGTTTTCAGTCATTGAATTTCCAGGCCTCTTTTCTAAAGACTGTAGATTTCAACCATCCAGAGGTTTAAGGCAGAGGTCTGATGGGGAGATAGGAAACAGGAAGTGTGAGTTTTAATCCTGGCTTGGCCTTAATCTATCAACCGACCTTGGGCAGGTCACTTTATTTCACTGGGCTTCAGTTCCTCCTTTGTAATTGCACTAGAGGAGATTACAGAGTCAGTGTTGAGTGCTGATCTGGATTGATTAGTCCTGGCTGCCTGTAGCACTGTGTTGAGAGAGTCTGAGGCTGGCTGGATCCGGTAGGAGGCATGCTACAATTGATTAGCAATGCCTGCTGTGGGTGCAAGAAAGAAAATATGCTCTGCTGAGCATTTCATGTGTTTGATAATTCTAGAAAGAATCCTTTGTGGCTCCTCCCCAGCCCCACATCTCAACCTATGGAACCTTCCTATTTGAAAATGATAGAGGTTGTCTTTTTAAGGAAAACTGGTTGTCTTGGCAGCCATTCACGCAGATTGAGAGAAACTGGAGGGCATTGTCTACGCTGTCCCGTAGAACTTGCTGCAGTGATGGGCATGTCCTCTTGCTACCCTATCCAGTACACAGCCCTTGGCCACAGGTAGTTGCCAAACACTTGAAATATAGCTACTTGAGAGTGAGGAATTGATTTTAAAATTCCATTTCATTTAAAAATATAAAAGCTACCTGTGCTGGTGGCTACCTGATTGGAAATCACAGTTGTGGACTTGCAAGGACCTGGAGCTTGCAAGAGCTCCCTTGGTCATCAGTCATCGGTCATCAACTAGTGATGCCCCAGGAACTCTGGGCAGGTCCTTGGTAAGAACCTGTTGCCTGGCAACAGAGACAAGCAGCCTCTTGTAGCTCCACCCTCAGGAACCACCTCTGCCAACGTGCTCAGTGGGTGGGCTCTGCACAGGAAGGGGACGCTTTTCTCTTCTGCACTGCTCACCTCTGTGGGTAGGGGCCTGGACTAGATCTCGCCCCTCAGAGGACAGGTTTGCTGGGCTGTCATCCTACTCCGGCCCCAGGAAACAGGCGGATGAGCCAGTGCACAGTGGGCAGGCCACGAAAGAAGGCAGGGTGATGGGCATTTAGGACAGAGGGAAGCAATACTTTATCCTTTCCTTTCCTCCCTTCTCCTTTCTGTCCTCTCCTCTGTCTCTGTCTCTGTCTCTTTGTGGTGTGGGTCAAAAGTGGAAGAGGCTTTGGAAACTGACCCATCTAGATCTTGCCCTAGCTGCTCCCTTGCTGTGAGGTATTATTGGGCCAATCACTGTACTTCTCTGAATCTGTGTCTACCCCTTCCTCTGAAGGCAAGATTCCATGTGTGAAACGTTTAGGAGGCGAGTTCCTTTCCCTGGAAGAGATTCAGTTAAATTACCCTCCAGGGCTCTAACACCTGCCGCTCCCAACAACAACATCAAGACAGAAACCAAGCCACGATGCCCCATCCAGTACCCCTCCTCCCTCCAGGAGAGGGTGTCAGGGCAGTGGAGGGTCAGTTACCAGGCGCTTCTGCCTGGAGTCCCCTCAAAACTCACCTCAGACCCTATCCCCGTAGGCTGGTCTCAGGCTGGGGAAGCTGACGGCTGGGGTCAGCCTCCCCATGCAGGAAGAATGGGCTGGCACTTGTCCGCTGATGCCGGGGACAGATGTGTTGTGCTGTCCATTTTAAAGACATCTTCATCTTAGAGTTTCTTCACCCACCAGCAGGGGCTCAATGGGGAGGAGCCTACCTGCCAAACCTGCAGGCCGGGCTGTTGGCTGGTTGGGGCTCAGGAAAGGGAGTGGGTGTCCTCCCCGGCCCCAGTCAGCTTGGGGAGGGGCAGTAGGCAGCCCTGCCGGCGAAGCCCTTGTGTAACTGCTCCCAGAAAGCCCTGGGAAGCTCCTTCTCAGGTTTGTCTGCAGGCCCAGGGGTTGTGCTTTGGGTCTTCCTCCCTCCTCCTTCTTTAGAGGTTGCTCCTGTCCCCAGGAACCGATGCAGTCAGCACACACAGGCGGAAGACTTACTGTGTGCTGGGCATCAGGCCCACAGTGGTGAATGCAAGCGGTGAGGCCCTCAGTTCATGGAGCTCAAGTTCTTGGGCTTGTGGGAAGCACAGGGCCATCATGAGGAAGTCGTCATGAAGTGTTACAGTACAGGGGGCGCGGAGCCCACTGAGGGCCTGGGGCGGCTTCTAAGGAGGAGGATGTGATGAGTTAGCCAGGTGAAGGGAGGAGGGACAGTGGTGGCCAGGTGTAGGGGACAGGGGTGGCCATGGCGCTGCCCCTCGGTGATGGCGGCATACTGGGAGCTCCAAGATGAGGCGGGCACCTGGCACCGGCTGGGGCTGAGCTAGTCACGCTTCCGCCCGAGTTACCCTCCTCTGGCCTCAGTTTCCCCAGTGTACAGCCCCGCCCAGCCCTGTCTTTTACGGTCTGGTTCTGCTTTTTTCTGAAGACCCAAGGGACAAGGGGCTGTGACCTCTGCCAGGGAGGAGAGGCTCGGGATCTTTATACTGCCTCTTCACCCCAGAGACATAAGCCAAATACAGAACCTCCTGCTGCGAGGTGGAGCGTGGGAGTTGCAGCCTGTGTCGGGAGGTGAGGCTGGGGCTGACTTACTCACTCACCCCACGCAGGGCCTGCCTCTCCCGCGCTCTCCCTCCCTGCAGCCAGAGCCCACACCCCCCCTTCCCAGGTCCACGCTAGCCACAAGAAGGGTGGTGCAGGCCTAGCGGGCGATCGGATTGGTGCCACTCGATCCATCCCCCACCCAAAGAGAGATTAGCAAGCACCTCCCAGCAGTCCACAGTGTGATTTGGGGATGGGAACAGCCACTTGGTGGCCTGTTCAAGTCACCGAGTCACAGTCCTGGCAGGCAGCTCTCCTGCCACGGACAAAGTGGATGGCAGCACAGAGAGGACAAGTGGTGTACCTGAGGTCACACAGCCGGCTTTGGGCAGAGCCAGACCCTGGTTTCCTGGAGTGGGAGAGCAGAGCCCAGCCTGGAGGAGAATCAAGTTGGGGACTGTTTGTGGCAGGCCACTCTTTTCCTGGAGGAACCCTCTGGAGGTGAGAGCCAAGGATGGGTATGCCAAACACAGGTACCCCAAGGGCTTTGTGCCCCACTGCAATGATGTAATCATCCAGCTCTTTCTAAGCCCACAGTCGCTTCCACTGCCCCACCCATCCTGTCACTCTCCTCCAGGCCAGGCAGACACCAGGGGCTGGTTAAACTAACACAGGCGCTGGACTCACACAGACTCAGAGTCCAATCCATTTCTGCCAACTGTCAGCTGTGTGGTGGGGCTTTGGCTCCCGACGGAGGAGTAAGGAGGGTGAATGAGGTAGATCTGCCGGCTAGAGCATCAGAGGCCCAGGCTCTGCCCTCTGTCTGCTCAGGCCTGTCTGTGTCCACTTTGCCCCTCACCCTGGCCTTTGCAGTGTACTGCTTCCCACCCTGTGGCTGGTCTGCCCTGCCCGCACCCCACTCCAGAAGCTCCTGGGGCTGGCATCTTTGTCCTCTGTCCTAACGAGGTGGCCTTGCTGTGCATTGGAGAACCTACCCTTTTCTTCTTGAATCTAGGGCTGCTCTGCTGCTGACCTATGTCCCCAGCTGCCTTTTTATTTTGAGACAGGGTCTCACTAAATTGCCCAAGTTGAGCTTAAACTTGGGACCCTCCTGCCTCAGCCTCTCAAGTAGCTGGAAATACAAGTGTGCACAACTGCCTCTGACCTATTTCTTATTTTATTGCCTTTGTGGACACACCTTGGGATGATTTCTTACTTTTCCTACTTTTATAACAATCACCTGCCCACGACCTCATCTAACATTGTATCGCTTTTTAAGTAGGAGAGCGGGAAGGTTTTCTCTATCTCCCAAGAAGGAAGACTGGAACCTCAGTGAACAATAAGGATAATTCTGAATCCCTGAGGGCCACGTTGCGAGTCCAGCAGATCCAGAGCATAGATTGAGTGCCCACTGGGTGCCTGGCCACTACTTTATACTGCTGTGAACTTGGACAACTGATATCACCTCTGTTAGAGGTGGCTCAGCACTTTCTCTACACAAGGGCCACTAACAAATGTTTTGGGGTTATGGTTTGTACAATTTGATGGTAAGTTTTATGTGTCAACTTGATCAGGCCCTGGGGTGTCCAGATATTTGGTGGGCTATTGCTTTTCTGGAGAACACTGAGCAATACCACCAGCGTCTGTTGTAACTCCATGGAAACAGCCACAGACAACATCTAAACACATGCACGTGGTTGTGTTCCCATAAAACTTTATTTGCAGGTATGGGGGTGCGGGGCAGAGTGTGGCTGTGGTCTGCTGACCTGGCAGTTCTGCACCTGTGACTAGAAGCTGCCCGGGGTTACGGCGAGGATTAGTGAGAGTGAGAGGATGAACTGGGTTGGGTATCACTGCCGTTGTGACTATTCTGGAATGTCACTCTGTCCTCTGGGTGTATGACCTCATCTTGCAGCAAACAGGAACACAGGGGCTAATGACGGACCCTTAGCCCTCTGCTTCCTGTGCGGTGACATGCGATGCGCCTTCCCACTTCCTCGGGCCTCAGCTTCCCCACACGTAGCCTCAGAGAGGACTCACTGATGTGGGGCATGGTGATCACATCCACCGTGTGGAGGGGAGGTGGAGGCACAGGTGTCCCTTGGAGGGGTCACGGTCTGAGATGTGGCGGGGCTCCTTAGGAACTGAGCTGGGTTTCTTGAGTTATAGCTGTGACTCAGAAGCAGCCCTATTAGATCAGAGCTTTCTTGGGGTGCCGTTCTGGGGCGTGGAGATAAAGGGGACTCTGATCTCCCTACTGGTTTAGAGGACCTTGTGCGTTTCTAGGTCAGGGGCCCTGTGCCCAGGCCAGAATGAGTGAGGTGGAGGCCTCTTAGTCATTTTGAGATTCCTGATACACTGCCCCCCGCTCGAAAGCCTTCCATGGCTCCTCATTGCTAGCAAGAGCAAGACCCATACTCCTTCGCCCTCTGGGAGATCTTTCTAGGTCCCCAGCTTCCTCGCCAGGACCCCAAACACAGGTGGTCTTTTGCTTTGCTTGGCAGGTAACAGCTCTCAGCCAGACTGGGGGCTCTGGGGGATAGGCCTGAGCGGGGGTCACCTCCCAGGGCCCAGCACCCATGTGGTGCATTCGTTCCTGGCCACACCTTCAGTCCGCCCGGCCCCGTGGCCCCGCCTGTGGACTTCCAAGGCCAGGGAGGCCTGGCAGCAGCAGGGTGCTGAGTGGCCCTTGGGGACCGGAACTTCCGTTCCGTCTTTGCGGCGAGAATGATGGAAACTGCTGTTCAGAGGAGGGAGTGGAGACTCGGAGAGCTGAGGCGGCTGACTGTGGGTCGCACAGCCCAGCAGGGTCGGGGCGGGCGTGTGTCTCAGAGTGTGACTGTCCCTGTGAAGTCCTTCCTTGGGGACAGTGATTCTCTGGGAACCTAGACACGTAGCAAGCTGTTTGCCGTCCCCGTGCACTCCGAGAAGGAAGCAGACCCTTGCATGGGGGCAGACGGCCCCGGAGCTCTGTGCTGGACATGGGCCCTTTGCAATCTTGCTTTCTGAGGCTCGGATTCGTGGCTGAATGTCCCCTTGCCCCCAAGAGCTGAAAGTTGGGCTTCTAAAGGAATGTGTGTATTTTTCTTATTTAATAAAAATAAGTATTTGTTGAGCATCTCACCCCAGGCCAGCCCACATGCTGGGAGCTCAGGGAAAGGTCAAGTTGTCCCAGTTCACTTGTAGGATGCTGGGGCTCAGAGAGGTACGGCATCTTGCCTAAGGCCAGGCAGCACGCTGGTCTGACACCACAGAGCGAATCATAGCAAGAGAAGGGGGAGCGCCGGGCGGGAGACAGGGTTCTCAGTAGCACCGTGAGCTAGGCAGTGGGAGTACTCAATACCCACGGAGCATGAAGCTTGCAATATTGCTGCATCCCTGCTCCTGTGAAAAGGACACAGTCTCCGTCCCCATTTCCCTGGCGAGGAAACTGAGGCACAGGGGAGTTAATGTTTCTGTGCAGCCCCCTCCCATCGAATGCTCCCTTGCTGGCTATCAGAGGGAAGGTGCAGGCTGGGGAGGGGGTGTCACTCCTCCTACCCCCAAGCTGTCACGTCTCAGCAGCAGCGGGTCAGGAGTGGCCGGGGGACATGCAGGCTGCAGCTGTCACAGGTCACTGGCCTCGCTCACGGCTGGAGGCTACAGGATGAGAGGCCACTCCGCAGCGCTCAGCCTGGTCTGAGGAGCCTGCCGGTCCCTCCGCCCACCCTGTGGACTGTGGCCCTGGCACCCACCCATGCCCTGCAGGGCGGAGACGGTCCCTAGCATGGGTCTGTCCCTGTGCCTGGCCCTGCCCCCAGCTCCGCGCGGCCGCTCAGCCCGTGCCCTTGGTGCTTTTCCTCCTTGAGCCCCTGGCCAGCTCTCAATCTAGATGACAGCTGCCCTCAGCCAAGTCAGCTCGCATTAACTTCCCAGGTTGCCGGGGCCTGGCGCACACTGCCCCACCCTCCCTGTCATCGCGGCCCTGGCTCCCCCGCCCCCCCGGACCCCTGGCTGTCAGTGCGGGCTCCTGTGGAGCCCAGCAGGAGCCCAGCAGTGTGCAAGGGCAGAGGGACCCTGCTGAGCCGTGTGCTGCCTCCGCCAGAGGGGCTGGTGTATGGCTGGAGCGCCTAGGCCACGGCCATGGAGCAGTGCAGACCGGACAGCAACTGTTGTTCCCAGCTGCTTTGTCACCCAGGATAATTCTCATCCCATTGTGAGCCTTAGGGTCTTTTTCCAAAGAGTGAGGACAGTGTTGACCAGAGAGGGAAGGGAGAAGAAATAAGGGGGAAAGAGCGAAGGGGAGAAAGGATTCAAGACATGGAAAGACGGAGGAAAAGGGCTGGCTGTGGTGGCACGACCTGTAATCCCGGCACTATGGGATGCTGAGGCAGGAGGGCCACAGGTTTGAATCCCGCCTGGGCAGTGCAGTGACTTAGTGATATCCTGTCTCAAAGAAGAGAACAAAGGCTGAGGACGTAGTTTGATGGGAGAGTACCCCCAGGTTCAATCTTCAGAACTGGAAACAGAAAGAAAAATGGAGAACAAGAGGCAAACCCAGTGCTTGGGGGGCTGAGGCAGGAGCACGGCAAGTGTGAGGGCCGCCTGGGCCATGTAGCAAGACTCTGTCTCAAGATAAGCAAATAGCAAAACCAGAACCAAAAAGAAAAACAGAGTCAGGGGGAGAGGAAGGGAGAGAGAGAGGATGGGTAGAGAGTTGGGAAGATGGGGAGAGAGAGTGAGATAGAAGGAGAGAGAGGTTGCTAAGGAGGTGGGAGGGAGGAGGAGTGAAGTACCTGCCCGCGACTTTCAGGGTTTGGCCGGGGACATCTTCCTTTCTTATGTGATTTTGACAAAGTCACACACAGCCACCGGGCAGCCCTGTGACCATGGGCCAGAGCACTGCCTCCCGGAGCTGGTGGGGGCAGAGCTGAGATACAAATGACCCCGGTGAGATGGGAGCCCAGGTCTCTGACTGAGTTGGGGCTGCAGGGAGCGGGGAAGGGAGGCTGCAGCAGGACCTCTGTTTCCCCACCTGGTGGGTGGCCATGTGGATACTCGCTCTGCTGCCTGATACCCGGCTGAGGTCCACTCTTCCTGTGCCTGAGCTCAGAGTGCATGAGGCCCTGGGCTCCGTCCCCCTGCTGGAGGCCAGGCAGCTGAGCTGGGGTCCTCTGTGGAAGGGTTCCAGTTGGGTTCGGGGGCCACCTGCGTAGGGGTCGGGTCCACGGTGAGCTTCCTTGGAGGAGCTGGGGTGTGGCTCTGCCAGAGCGCTTGCTCAGTATGTTGCATCCCCAGTACCCCAAACAAACACAGTGCCTCATGACATCTGCGACATCACTTCCCCTGGGCGGGACTCCCTACCCTGCGACTTCCAACTGCGCTGAGAGCTGGTGCAGTTTCCTGAGCACCCACCCTACGCCAGGCCCCACGGATCCAGTGTTGCCCTACGGCACTGGGTAGAGTCCTCCCCCATTTCCCAGAGGGGAAAACAGAGGCTGGGGAGGAAAGGTGACTGGACACCCAAGGTTGGCCTGCAGAGCAGAATGCCCCAGACCAAAGTACAGACCTGGTCATCTGCTCTAAAACCCCAGGGTGTTTGCATCTGGAAGCCCTCAGAGAGGCACCCTGGCTCTAACTCCTGCTGTACCCGCACCAGAGGCCAGGCTTCCCATCGCAGCTGGCTAGCGGGGGGTGTGTGTGCCAGCAGGGGTCGAATAGCTTGAATAGGGGGTGTCCAGTAGCATTGGCAGCAGCCAGGTAGGATGGGGGAGTGAGCAGGGGTGAGGGGGGGTGCTTCAGACCGAGCAAACAGCAAAAATGAACATGTAGAGGTGGTAAGGGTCAGGGCTTTGTTGAAAGACTGCACAGCTGGGACACCAAGAATGGGAAAGAAACTGGGAACTGAGGCCAGCGCCCCACGGCGGAGGTGGAAGAGGAGGCCCTGCAAAGCTGGGGACTTTATCCTGGGGGCAGGCTAAAGCCATGGAAGGTTTAAGCCACAGAGAGGTCCACTCTGGTTGGTGCTTTGGGACGCTCTCCCAGCTCACAGAGGAAAATGGAAGCATTAGGCAGTGGTCAGTGGGGACCTGGACCAAGGTGGGGTAATGGGGCAGGAGAAAGCAGGTGGACTGTGGAGGCAACTTCTTCCCTTGCTGGTACTTGGGGTGACTCTGGGGCATGGGGACGAGTGATCAGCCCGTCAGGATGCCCAGGCCTGGCGTGGGTGGGACTGGTCCATCCCGTCTTGTAGACAGGCAGCGGGACCTTCAAGGTTGGGGGTCACGGGCGTGCCTGTGTGTCTAGGGAGTTCCAGGAATCTGTGGCTGCAGGATGAAGGCCCCAGAGGAGGGGGCCCAGCCCTGTGGCTGCCCAGCCTGCCTCAGCGACAGGCCCAGCAGCCCAGCCCCCCGCAGAGTGGCAGCGCAGAAACCAGCATCTCTCCCCTCACCCCTCCTGAGCCCAAGTGCAGCAGAAGCCGCAATACATCTGCCTCTGCGGGGCTGCGGCAGGGGAGCCAGAGAGAGCGCCTCTACTGTGTTCTGGGGCCCACACTGCCTCTTACATAAGCTCCGGGTTAAAAATACTCTGGGAGTTCTCACTCACCTGCTCTGCTCCAGGGGAGCCCCCCCCACACACAGCCAGGGAAACTGCCCCATGGCTTGGAGCTGGCATTTGGTGGTTCTGACTCCATGTTTGCTCCCTGTCCGGGAGCTGTGAGTGTCAGAGCCTCGGACCTTTCCCAGGGTTTCCTTTAAGCAGCCAGGAGGCAGGTTGCTTCCTGTTCCCACGTTCCCACTTGGGTCAGTCCCAGGTACACTGTGCCCTCTTCCAGTCCTGCTCCGTGGCCAGCGTGGGTGGGAGTGCACCACATGACCCGAGCGCCACACGCGTCCGCGTCCGTCCCCTTATCCTCCCATGGCCTCCTCCACCGCCATCCCATTATTTCCCTGGAACTCAGGTTCTGAGCACTGCAGCTGTGTGCACAGAAGTCCCTCACCTTGCTGATGGCAGCCGCCCCCTTGGCTGGACCATGTAAGAGCGACTGCACGTACCCGTGCGGCTGTGCTTCGGGCACGTGCGCCCTGTTCTGTCTTCCCTGCAGTGGAGTCCTCTGTCCTCGTGTGGACTGACAGGTGCGTGGGACACAATCTGCTGCAGCTCTTTCGGTAGCAGAGGGGAAACAGGAGGGGGCTCTGACCTTGATGGCGTGATTTGAAGTTGGCTGGCAAAAATGACCCCGCCGAAAGCTATGGCGTTACAGAAGGGGGTGGCGGTGTGATGTCCCCCGGTGATGGATGCGGGAAAAACTGGGGAGGGTCTTCGGGAGAACAGAAAGGGTGTCTGGTCCTGGCCCTTGGTCAGGGCTGTGGGACATCAAGTGGCCAGTGCTGGGCAACAGATGGCTTTAAAACTGTCCAGCAGTCCTCCGTGCTGCGCAGCCATACACACACCTGCTCTCCAGGAACCGCAGCAGGCCCTTCCTCTCAGGCCCCTGTGTGGCCGAGTCAAGTGAGGTGTTATATATTTGAGACCAGGGTATGCTCTGGGACTGACCCCACACATATGGTGGCCTCAAACTTGCGATCTTTCTGCCTCAGCCCCCCACCCTCACCCTGCCCCATAGCTGGGATCTCAGGTCATTGAACCTAGTAGCTCTTTCTCTTTCATGTGCCCCCAAGCTGCTCTGAGCAAGGCCTGTCAGGAATCCCTGTCTCCTAAAACTGACCTGCAAGTTATAGATGAGGAGACTGAGGCTGTAAGACAGAAGCCTGCTGCACAGGCCTGGGCCATCCAGGAACCGACCTGGGACTGACCAGCTGGGAATCCTGGGCTGAAAGGAGGGAGCCAACCTGGCCCTGGGGCCTCAGTTTCCCCACCTGTTAAATGGGGATGGGAGTCACATTGTAGTCAGTGCGTGCTCTGCTGAGCACCTGCTGTATACCAGCCCACCTGTGACTCTGCAACCGTAGCCTGGCAGAGGCCGGCAACCCCCGAGGGAAGGCCATGCACCCGAGGTGTCTGCTGGCCCTGAGTAACACCAGGGCCCTAACCCCCCGGCTTGGTGAGTGGGTGGTGTTGTCTCTGGGTGCTGGAGTGGGGGCTCTGGCATGCCAATGCCCTGAGGCCTAGGGACAGATAGCGTCTTCCTGGCTGGTACAGGTTGGGGCTTGCGGCAGCTTCCATAGGCTTGATTTATCAGCAGCGGCCCTGCAGCCTGGGGAAGCCACCATCCCAGGGCCTGCTGGGTCCCCCGGTTGGAATGAATCGGATGAGGGGATGAGTTCAGTCATGCTTGGTTGTCAAGGATCGAAACAAAATGTTCTGTCTTCAAAATATTCCCTGTGGATACCAGAGGTGGCTGCATTCTCTCTGGGCCCTAGGTGCTCCTGCCGAAGCGGGGAGAAGGGTCACCAGGGTGCCGGGCTTGCTGGGCATGGAGTTAGATCACACGCAGAGATGTTCTGTTGCGTGCCTGGCACGACCTCTTGCAATCCAGCTGAGTCAGAGGAGCACTGTGTCTGGGACTGGGGTGCATCTTGTTTAGCAGGGGGCTGTGACTCAGTGGGCGGGGGGGGGGGAACAGCTCTGGGCCATTTGACCCTTGGGGTCAATCTGTAAGCATCACTGAGCTAACCTGGCTGCCCAGCCTCCTTTGTCCTGGAAGTGTGTTCAGGAAATTCCAGCCCCTTTCACCTTCCGGGTGTTTGCAGCCACAGAGCAAAGGAACCCGGGCGCAGGAGCTCAGACCTGGTCTTTTCCAGGCTTCTGCAAAGGGCTCCTGCCTGCTGGGCCCCTGTTTCCTCAGCGTGGGCACAGGCATTGCTATCTGTGTGTTTCCTGAGGTGATGTGTGTGAGGCAAAGGCGAGAACCCGCTTTCCAAAACTCTCTCTGGTAGATGCTATCCCCAGCCCTGAACTAGATTTTGCAGTGCTTGGGATAAAACTCTTTTTGCTGCTTTCAGCAGCCAGGTGCTGCTGGGAGCCAGACAAGTGTGGGCTTAGATGCGCAGGTGTGGGGGCTGCTCGCTGGGACTGCTGCAATCCGGGGCTTGCTGGGTGCTGGGCAACCCTGCACCCAGTGCCTCCACCTTCCAAGGTCCCTGCTCCTGGGAGTCCCTGACTGTGGTTTCATCACTACCAACCAGGTCTGCCACCCTGGGATCGGGGCCTCAGGTTCCCTGTCTGTGAAAGTGGGCGGAAATGCCAGTGTCATGGGCAGGAAGTGCCCCCCCAGGGCCTAGAAAGGGGGCCTCTGGGGGCCTCGATGTGGCTGCAAGGATCCCTGGCCCCCAGACCATCCAGATCCTGGGATGAGGCCTCCCAATCCAGGCTGTGGACGGCTCCACCCTACCCAGCAGGCAACTGAGGTTCAGGGAGGGTCACACAGCCTGGGACCTGTGACTCTGCTCTGGCCCCAAAGTGACCCTGCCCGCTGGCATCACCACTCCAGGCCATGCCTGGCCTATTGTAGGCCCACTCTAAGGGCTTACGAATGAATGGATGAGGGGAGGAAGAGGGGCTCCCTGGAGGGCGAGGGTGGGAAGAGCTGCTGGGCTCACTGTGTTCTGGGCAGGTGGGCAGTGGAATTTAGTGTTGGGGTGTGGAAGCTCGATCCCTGCACCAATTTCATTTCCAATGAGGCAGCAAAGCACCACCAGCCTATATCTAAACCATGTGAACCAGCGTGAACTTGGATGGGTTACTTGCCCTTTCTGAGAAAGGGGAATAATAAAATAGCTGGTGGTCGCTCGGCAGGGGGTCCTTCCAAATGACTGCTTCTTTCCCTTCTTAGCCGTAACTCCCACTTCTGGTGCTTGTCTGGCCCGGTCCTCAGTACCTCTCGTGCAGCAGCGGGGACTGGGGCTTGGTGCTGCTCTGTAGGGAGCTTGGCCTCGGTCTTTACTGCCCGGAGCACCGCACTCCGTGCTGTGAGACGCCTTTTGCACAGGAGGGGCCTTGCTGACTGGGCACGTGACAGGACGCTGTGTGCCTGGCAGACGTCCCCATTTCTAGAGGGAATGAGAGCCGCAAGCAGTGCCCCAGGGCTCCTCCCTTCCCCTGCACCCTCCAGACACCTCTCCTTGGGGGGCAGAGGGGGCAGGGACAGGAGGGACAGGAGAGTGGGGAAGCACAGGCATCGGATCCCTGCTTGCCCCTCCCTGTGTTGCTCTGGGTGCCCCCATCTGCCTGCTCCCCCGGGACAGTGCCGCCCGTTTTCTCCTGTGCCCTAGGGCAGCTCGTTTTCCCTCCTGGCTCTCAGTGTTCTCTTAGCTACAGAGGAGCAGCTTGGCAGTGTCGAAGGAAATTCCCAGGACATGGTGGCCCTCAGCAGACATCTGTCCGGAGGATGACGAGAAAATGAGCTGTGTTTTAGACACGGACAGTCCTCTCCTTCACGCTTTCACTGCATCTGGTGAACTCCTACATACCCTTTGAGGCCCAATTTAGATGCCCCTCCTCCAGGAAACCTTCCTAAGTTACCTCATGTCCAGTCAATCTTTTGGGAATGCTAGACCATCAGAAATGACTGAATCCATCTATCCTACCCAACTCTCCTACTTTCCAAGAGGGAAACTGCGACCCAGTGGGCGAGAGAGGATTCCCTTGCCTGAGGCCCCTCAGCCAAGCCAGAGGTGACCAGCGGCCTCCCAGCCAAACATCTCTAGAGCCTTGCCTGACCATCCGCGTAGCCATGAAAAGAGGGCATGGTGCCGCCTCCGTTCCCGTCCTCTGCTGGCCTGGCCTCACCAAGGCCGCCCAGAGCCCAGCCTGCCACTAATTCTTCTCTTCCTTCTTTCTCTGCAGCCCACGACCTCCCGGCAAGCAAGGCCTCGGCCCCCCAGCCCGGCAGCCACTTGCAGTGCCTGTCCGTCCACTGCACCGATGACGTGGGTGAGGCCAAGGCCCGCGCCTCCGTGCCCACCTGGCGGTCCCTGCACTCCGACATCTCCAACAGATTCGGGACATTTGTGGCCGCCCTGACTTGAACGACAAGAGACACCCCTCCCCTGCCAGGCCCTCTCTCCCTCTCCTTCCCTCCCCCTGCCCCCACCCTGCTGTTAATTTGAAAGGGCCACTATTGCTGAGTGGATGATTTTCTTTTCTCTTTCTTTCTTTCTTTCTTTCTTTCTTTCTTTCTTTCTTTCTTTCTTTCTTTCTTTCTTTCTTTTTTT
>NW_004955455.1:2099243-2129983 GCF_000276665.1 Chinchilla lanigera | reverse complement strand
TTCTTTCTTTCTTTCTTTCTTTCTTTCTTTCTTTCTTTCTTTCTTTCTTTTCTTTCTTTCCTTCTTTCCTTCCTTCTTTCGTTCTTTCTTTCCTTTTTTCCTTCTTCGTTCTTTCTTTCCTTTTTTCTTTTTCTTTTTTTGATCTAGATTGGTACCTGCTTAGTGGCATATGGACCCGAAAGGGTTAATTTAAAGGGGCGGGGGAGGGGGGGAACCTCAAAGTTTTTTTTTTTTTTTAAAGAAGCTGTCTGCCACAGTATGTTACCAGTGTTAATCCTCCGCAGTTAGCAAACTTTTGCTGAAGCCTTTTTCCTGCTAGAGACTCCCCCGTTTCTCTGTCATCTTGGCATACACTTTTAGATGACCTCCTTCTTTGTTTTATTATCATGCTGCTTGTGTGTCCAAGTATTTCATAATAAGAAAAGAATTGCTTCCCTTTTTAAAATTCTCTTTTATTCTTTTTCCTTTTCCCCACCTTGCCCCCCCTTCTTTATTTTTCTCCTTCCTCTTTGCTTTGTTCACTTATGAGAATGGCAACCCTGGAGAATAGTAGTTCTGGACTACTGCCGGGGGAAAGTCAGACTGTCATCGCGATATTATGCATTGACACCCAACTGTCATCAGCCACAGGGGAGCCAAACAATTAATACCCCTCTTAGGTATTCCGCCTGTGATTTTGTTTTGTCTGTTCTTTAAGGGGAGAGAGAGAGAGAGAGAGAGAGAGAGAGAGAGAGAGAGAAATGGTTTTCTTTCCAACAAACACTCTGGTCTTGGGCTGCGTTCTGTCCTTGGGCGCTGGAAGCAGCCGCGTGGGGAGGGAGGCGGAAGGCGGGATGTTGGACAGTGAGGGCTCCTCTCCTCTCCTCTCCTTTTTGGGCCTCCCTCCTCCCTCCCTAGCTCCTCCAAAGGCTCCAGGTTCTGCCTTTGCAGGGTGCAGTCTTCAGACTCTGGTGGGCCAGCTCAAGAGGCCGGGTTGCTGGCCCTGGGTGCTTAAGGGGAAAGGAAGCAGCCCTTCTCAGACATTGCTCTTTCCTGGCCATGCATTCTAGGGAAGAAGGGGGCTGGAGGTGACCCCCACTTCTCTCATCTGCTCCCCGGCCCAATCCTGGGAGGGATGAGATGGCCCTAGCTCAGCCTGCAAAAACCCCCCTTCACATTTTTCTTTGCAAACTCCTGGAGGCTGAGAGGAGGGAGAAAGGGAATAGAACTAGTGGTTTTGATTCCTGGGCCTTTTGTTTTTTAACCCTAAAATTCCCATTTGATTTGATTTCACTCCGTATTAAAACTAGAGCCATGTCCCCTGTCTCACGAGGAAGCAGAGCTAAGCGGCGGTCCCTGGAGGCCTGGGGAGGGCGGAGATGGGCACCCCTGGGCGCTGGGGAGGCCCAAGCAAAAGGCATTCATGACTTATGGGGGTGGTGGGGGTGTGTAGATTCCTGGGTGGGTCAGACAAGAAGTGACAGATGTCACTTCATTAAGATCAGTGACTCTTCGTATTTTATTTCCATTCCAGTTAGAGAGCATGTCTTCACTAACTGCTGGGTTTTGAGCCAACCCACTCTCCCAGGTCCCCAGAGTTTACAGGTCCAGCTTTTTTTGGGCAAGTGATCTGAAGGTTTGGGGCTCACTACACAGCACCCATATTGTTTATTTCAAAGAACTTCTCAGCAAAGCCAGAGCAGCGTCCAGAAAACCTTCGCCCTCCCCTCTCTCTCCTCCTACTCTTTCCTTGGCTGGCCCTTTGGGCTGAGGTCTGAGTCCAGGTGTCTATGGTTCTTGCGGGGCAGTCTGGCCAGGGCAGACCCCGTCCACAGAGGGCAGACAGAGCAGGTGGCACTCAGAAGGTTGGAGCTGTCGAGGCCCCATGCTACCACAGGCTTTCCCCCCTACATGGGCTGCGGGAGAATCCGCCAGATTCTGGGCAAAGCTCCCCCCGCCCCACTCTGCTATGTACAGCTGTTTGAGAGTTTCATCCTTTTCCTTTTTAAACAGGAATGATTTCTCCTTAATTGCTTAAGGCCGGGGAGCAAAGTGTCTTAACTTCTGTCTTTGACTTTCCCAGCGTTGAATCCATCAGCGTTTGGCCATGAGCTCAAAATCTTGGAAACCTCTGAAGTTTTAAACATTCTCGCTCCCCACGACCCCAGAATGGAACAGCTTTTAAAATAGCCTTAAGCAAAAGGATGTAATTTCATTAAATTTGGTTTAATGGAAAGAATAAAAGCAAATGAGAAACACACCCGACGCACGAGACCCCGAACACTGGTAATCGGTACTGCATAGCGAACTTTCGGGAACGAAACGAAAATGTTGTTGCACATGTAAAATATGAAAACTTAACTCTGCTGTGTGTTAGGCAATCCTGTCATCTTTTTTGACTCTTAAAAGAAATTCATTTCTGAAATGCTTGGTTGGAAGACTGTGACAATAGCTCATGAAATTGAGTGTTATTTTTTCTTTCTTTTTTAAAAAAATATGTAAAGTGCAGTCTTCCTTATTCATGCATATTGTATATACCTGTATATGTTTTCCTGAGCAGCTAAATAACAATAAATATGACGTTAATGGTGATGGTGGTACCTTTGTGGGTGGGGCTTGCTTTCTTTTCCTCCCCATCTCCTTGCCTTTTCTGTTTAGGATGCTAACCATTCCCTGGGTTATGGGAGTGCGGGTCTGGATGCTGGACTGAGTGACCATGCGTGCATACATGCGTGTGTGGTTGCAGATGTGCGTGTGCGCATGTGCATGCATGCATGTGTGTGTGTGTGTGTGTGTGTGTGTGTGTTGGGGCAATTCTAAGGCCATTTCAGGGTTTGTCAGCCTTGACGTTTGTCATTTCGGGTTTGATAATTCTTCCTTTTAGTGGGGGTGGGACCAGACTGTCCAGTGCCCTGTCGAATATTCCCAGCATCCCTTGCTTCTACCCATGAGATCTCAGTAGACCCCCACTTCACTGTGACCACCAAAAATGTCTCCAGCGTCTCTCAGTGTCCCCGGGGGGACAAGACTACTTGGGGCAAGAACCACTGGGATCTGAGAGCACAAGAGGGAGGGCACAGGGAAAGGCTGAAGGTGGCCGCACGATGTGGCAGTTTCTCTTTGGCCCTGGTGCATGGCTTTGTAACTTCTCGCAAGTTATGTAGCTTCTCAGGGGCTGGGGATTTAGCTCAGTGGCACAGTGCCTGCCTGGCAAGCACAAGGTCATGAGTTCGATTCCTGGTACCGGAAAAAAACAAACAAACAAACAAACAAAAAAAGTTATGTAGCTTCTCAACTCTGCTTTGTCCTCATCTGTGAAGTGGATCCAGCTCACGGAGTTGTCACAGGTGACCGTAGGTGGATGTAACGTGTAGGAAGGGCTCCAGATGCGTCAATTGTTAGCACTAGGATCGCCTCGGGGTGCGTGCAGAGGATTTGGGTGACGGCCTGGAGCCGAGCTGTCCTGGGCTGGGTGCTGCTTTTCCCGCTTACAGCCCTGGGCCCAGCTAGGGCAAGCGCTTTAACTCAGCCCCCATGTGGGCTGGGGATGTGGCTCAGGGGTGGAGTGCTCGCCTAGCACCCATGAGAGCTGAGGTTCATCCCAGCAGCTGAGACACACAAAGAAGCAGCGTCTGTGGGCTTCACTTTCCCACAGCAGCGTCACCTGGGCTTCACCTTGGCACCTGCTGCCTCAGGCTCAGAGCCTTCGCTGCCTGCTCTGCACTGTTGAAACACACCTTGTTTCTCAGTGTGGTCCGCAGCACTGTGGCAGACGTCTGTGAGCACCAGGTTTCTGGCCTTGAATCATCCTTTCAGCTCTTACTTTACGTATAATTGCCACAGGTGCGGTCACCTTTCCCAGCCCACAGCAGATTGGAAGGCTGCTGCAGGCGGGTTCCCTGCCAATCTTTTGTTTTATTTCAGTTTGGTTTTTTGAGGCAGGGCCTCGCAATACAGCCCAGGTTGCCCTTGAACTTGTAATCCCCCTGTCTTAGCCTCCCAAGTGCTCAGATTATGGTGTGAGCCCCCATGCCAATCTGAAGCAGAGAGATGACACCGCAATGAGAACCAAAAAGCTGTGCAGTGTGGCGGCGAGCAGCTTGCAGACCTGCGCATGTGGCTCAGCTGTGACCCCACCCAGCAGCATCCCCCTAACACAGCTCCTGCACAGGCCCCCAGGCTGGCACTGAGCTGGGGAACCAGCTCAATGACACCCAGCGGTTCTGCATCCCGGGAGGGAGGGCACACATGGGAAAATCCCCCCCACAGTTGCTCTGACGTTGGGTTTGGTACCCAGGTAGTGAGATGGCTGGAGCTGCTCTGCACTGGGGGCAGCTGGTGACCGCAAGGAGACAGCCTCGGTTTCCTTGGGGGAGTGGGCACGAGAATGTGACCGCCCTACAGAGGTGCCCAGGGGCACATCGGAGTTCAGTGCCAGGTACGGCAGGGAGCGTGGGAGAGTTGCCTCCCCAGGACAGCTCTGAGACTCGGTCCGTCTCCTCAGCAGGGACACACGCAGGGGCAGAGGACACAACCGTTAGACAGCTGTGCTCACTTCTGCTATGCGCCCCACCTGAGGAGCCAACTCATAACGCTGCAGGGGGCTGAGACAGCCTCCTGGGTGCTTCATCACTAAGATCCTCTCATTTCCTTCCCCTGGAAGCCTGTGCAGGGCAGAACGGTCCCTTTCTCCAGATGAGAACAGCCCAGGGAGCTGTGGGGCCCACAGATATGAGCTTAGTACCTGCTTAGGTCTGGTTGCTACTGACACCGCAGGTCACCCCGCCCCGAGAGTAACCCCAATCAAGGAGCAAAGTCATGGCATGTTAGTTCAAATGAACAGTCACAGATGCAGACAGAGCGAGTGGATCCGAAGAAGAGTCACAGATAAAGAGGATAATAAGCTGCCATGGGAACAACACGCTGTGAAGCAGAGGTGAATTTTGAGCTTTTGTTTGGACTTCAAGTTTTGAAGGGTGAATAGGAGTTTTTTGGACACTCACAATAAAACCACTCCGTATCTGGGGATGCAGATGGCTTACAGTGACATTAATCTCTGGTTAGACTATGTGATAGCATAGTGGCTGTCACTGGTATGATCCCCCCTCCCAGAGGGAGATGCATCATTTGATGTATGAATCATCAAACTCCCAACCTGACATGTGTCCACAAAGCAGCCTTCTGATTCAGGTTTGCCTTCCCAGGCACATCTGCCTGGGGGGGACTCCAGGAGCTGCTCTTACAGGCTTTTGGTGTATCCAGTTCTCAGAAAACCATGCGTGGCTTCTGGTTATCATTTGACATCTTGTTTATCTTGACTACATGAAGGAAACTAATTGGTTACATGAACTTAAAAAAATATTCACAGTCTAGAACAGGGCCTTGGAGAAGATGGATAAATAAATTGACAGTTAAATGTCAGGGGAAAATGCCCAATAATCCACAGTACAACAAAGGGTGGATGTCACTCATGGGAAAGTCTTGGTGAAGGCTTCTAGCAGGTCATGTCTAGGTAGGGTTTTGATGGATGAATAAGAGTTTATTCTATCCATACCAGCATATAAATTGATGCTAATTTTTAAAAATGTGTTGATTTCTTTCTTTCAATTTTTAAAGTTTTCCTGACATAGGTAATAGCATACTCATCAAAATGTAAGATTTTAGCCAGGTGTGGTTACACCTGTAATCCCAGCACTTGGGAGCCTAAGGCTTTCTTTCAATTTTTAAAGTTTTCTTGACATAGGTAATAGCATACTTATCAAAATATAAGATTTTAGCCAGGTGTGGTTACACCTATAATCCCAGCACTTGGGAGCCTAAGGTAGGAAGATCACTGTGAGTTCAAGGCAAGCCTGGGCTACCAAGGGAATTCAAGGCCAGCCTGAACTACATAGCGAAACTCTGTCTCAAAAAGACAAGAAAAAAAGAATATAAAATTTTAAGAATAAACCTCTATATTCACCTTAATTTGGAGAAGCTTAAAACCTCTTTAATCCTTAATGGACTCCTGAACAGAGTGCCGGGGGACTACGATCATGTTCGGGAGTCAAGGGAGAGAGGAAAGGTAGAAGGGTGATGGTATTGGGTGTGGGCATTTGGGAGACTTTGAGTTGGTGTGAGAATAATGAGTGGGTGAGCAGATGAATTTCCCGAAGGCCTAAGAACGGAAAGGACCAGGCTGTCACATTGTTGGGGACAGGTGGGGGACATGTGCCATGGAGCTGCAGCCAGGGGTGCATGGTGGCCCAGCCAGGGCCGGGGCCCAGCAGCTGGCTGGTGCACCTCTCAGGTGGGACTTCTCTCCATATGGACACAGAGGCACCATCTCCATGTGTCCCCATCACACCCCAGGATGGTGGTCTCTTCTGCTCATCCAGTGTTGGCAGTCCTGGGGACGAGGGACAGGGCCATGGCTGCCGGGGACCCTGGTCCAGGTCACACCAGGAGCCGGGCTATGGACCTAGCTTGGTGGCAAAGGGTTGGAGTGATAGGAGGGAGTTGGCTTGTTCACCTCACGCACGACATCGAGAATAGGGAGGTACTTCATTAGTCTGTGGAGGGTGGATGGCAGGTGGGCTCCATTTCTGCAGCCCCAGAAGGAGCCATGTTCTACAGAAGATTCTGGAATGTTATGGCAGGCTATGTCAACTATATCTTAGAAAGTTACTGCTTTGGGTCCCAGTTTTTCTTTCTGTAAAATGGGGAGGCAACAAAGTGGTTTCTGAGGTGATAAAGATGAGGTGGCCCAAAGTTCTACTGAATGTGAACATCCGCAACCATACACCCTTGGAGTGTGGGTTCCGCGTAGCCACCTTCTGTTATGCAGGTGTGGCTAAGGCACTTGGAGTGAGCAAGGCCCTGGTGGAAGGCGGGTTGGCCTTGAAGAGAGAAAGGAAGAGAAAGGAGTTGAGAAGTCGGAGCATCACTTTGCTTCATGGAAGTCTGATTAGGGTCCTTACAGTCACTCTAGGGGAGGGTCCTCTGGTTGTACGGGGGACTTTGGAACTTGGGGCTCCAGCCAGCATATTCTGCAGGCTCCTGGGTAGACAGGTGGTGGTTCATAGCCCAGGATTGGGGCCCAGGGCCTCACTCCTTTGTATGTCAGATTCCTCACCAGCATGTGGGGAGGAAGGTCACAGCAGTGACCAGGGAGTGGCTGCTTACCTTTCCCATTTGCAATTTCAGGAATCACAAACTCCTGTGAGCATCTCCCCATGCTAGGCTCAGAGGACAAGGGGGCTGTGGTGCAGGCATGCAGAAGGAACCCACTAAATGCCTCCCCCATGCTGTCCAACAGGGTCACTGCCAGCCACACATAGCTTTCAAGCATTTGAGATGTGGCTGGTCCAAATCAGAATGTTCTGTAAGTTTAGAATGCACACCTCTTTCAAAGACCTAAGGAAAAGAAAAAGAGTATAAAGTGTCCCACTCATTAAAATTTTATATGTTATTCATTATTGAAATGATATTTGGATATCCTTTTAATATGCTAATAGAGGTATTTTTCTTTTTTTGAGATACTTTTCTTAATTTAAATGTATTGCATTCATTTTCTATTGCTGCTGCCTCAGGCCATTTTCTGTCACTATAACACAATACCTGAGGCTGGGTACATAATAAAGGAAAGAGGTTTACTGAACTCACAGTTTTGAAGGCCAAAAGTAAGATGAGGGGGCCTCATCTGTTTAGCCTTTGGTGAGGGCCTATTGGCTGTCACAATGCAGTGGGTGGCATGTGGTGGGCATGTCCATGAGGGGGGTCACAGAGTGGTAGAGGAAGCAAGAGAAAGGTCTAAGGAAGCCAACCTCACTTTGTGACCACCGGCTCTCACGGTAACTAATCCAGTCACAGAAATGGAATCCAGTCTCAAGAGAACTAATCCAGTCACTTGAAAAAGGCTTTACTCTGTTTGCAAGGCCAGATCCCTTGTGACCCTAACTGTCTTGTCCCACCCAGCTGCCTGAGATGGTCACGTGGAGCACCAAGCCTCAGCATGAGCTTTGGCGGGAACAAACTCCCTGCAAACTCCAGTGGGGCAGAACACATCACCACAGGCCCAGTGTCTTGGAACCATACCTGTCCGTGGCTCAGGAGTCCAGACCCGGGGTAAGGGGGCTCTCTGCTCAGGGGCACAGGCTGTGACCAAGGTGTTGGGAGGCCATGACTAGAGGGTAATCTGCTTCCCAGCCCAGCCAGGTTGTTGCAGAATTCAATTCCCTGGGCTTCTGCGATTGAGGGTCCTGGTTTCTTGCTGGCAATGTTGGGGCTGTACTTGTCTCCCAGAAGTCCCCGATGGTCCCCGCTGGGCTTCCTTGAGCAGTTCAAAGCTTGGCCATTCACTCTCCCGGGCAAGTAGAGACCTCGCACTCCTCTCTACTGAGATGGAGCCTTGAAGTACATACCATAACCAAGGTGACTCTGTCATCTTGGCCACAGTCTTGGGGTTAGAGGAATGTCACAGTCCCACCCCTGGTAATCGGGAGGGGATGGTACTAGGATGTGGGTCGCTGGGGCACACAGGGTATGCTTACCCACACATATGACTACTCCGACTTCTGAACATGCATCATACACAGCCTAATTCTGCTGGACAGCGCCAGTCCAGAGACTATGGAATGCATGTGAACGTCCTTGAGTGAAGAGGAAGAACCAAGTGGACAAGAGCGAGGGCTTTGGGTGACTGCTGGGCATCCTGGGGAAAATCACTACGCCTCTCTGAATGCCAGTTCCCTTAGCTGTAAGCTGTAGGCAGCGTTGACTTTTTGAAAGAACCAAAGAGGTTATGACTGTAAGTGTTTTTCAGCCTAGAGCCCAGCACTCAGTAGATGCTCAATAAATGGTAAATCTTATGAATATCATGCCTTGCTGTTTCAGTCTGGAGAGGCAGGCAAGTTGATTGACCTGTAACTTGGATCTGTTTCTTGTTGGTACAGGGCTGTAGGACTAAACCTCTCAGGGCTGCGGTTTCCTTATCTGTGAAGGGAAGAATCTGGAGCCTGTGGTCTCTGTAAATCACTGCCATCGGCTCCACTGTGTTTGGGAGAGGGAAGGTGGTGAGGAACCCAGCGGGACTGTGGCCACAGACCGTGAACAAGGGAAGGATGCCCCGCCACGGGGGTGGGAAACGCAAAGGAGGTCACCCAAGCAGGCGGCAGCCCCAGTGCACCCAGTGTCCCATGGGAGGGGATGGCAGAGGAGTCAGGTGACCGGGCTTTAGAGAGATGCAGGAAGGGCAGAGACGGACTCAAATGATGGAGATGCCCAGCCCGGGTCCCCACACTGGGCTGATTTGACCTGGGAGTGAGTGGGCTAGCACCACATTTTGCAGTTATAACACAACATACCTTTTCTGTGCTATCACTGAATGTTACAGTCTGGAATATTTATGAAGAAAAGAAACATTTCTTATTCTTCTGAAGCTAAGGAGTCCCAGGTCAAAGGGTCACATCTGGTGAGACCTCCATGCTGTGTCAGAATGTGGCCAAGCACCTCCGTGTTGAGACAGAGCAAGCATGCCAGCTTGGGCCCCTTCCTGCTCTTATAGAGCCATTGCAGGACCACACCTTGTGACTCATCTAACCTTTGTTGTTTCCCAAAGGCTGCACCTCCAAACTCCAGCACCATGCAACCTTGGGGATTAAGGGCAAATCCCTAAACAAGCACACGGTGTAACAGGGTGCACTTAAAACCGGCTGATGAGGTGCCCTGGAACACTTGGAAGAATGTTTTTTATTGAGACAGAATTTATATCAGTGTGAGATAAAATCCACCATTTAAAGATTTAAAATGTCAGTAACTTCTAGTATATGCAGTGCCGTGCAACCATCACTACCATCCAATTCCAGAACATTCTCATGACCCAAAAAGAAACCTTGTCCTCATTAGCAATGGCTTCTTGTTCTCCTCTGTCCTCTCAGTCTTAGGCCGCCACCGATCTATTTTTTGGTTTCTCTGTTCTGGACACTTTACAGGCATGGAATCACCGGATAGTTGGCCTTCTGAGCCTGGCTCCTTTCAGCTGGCACAGTGTTTTGAGGTTCACCCACACTGTAAGGTATATCAGGGTTTCTCCCTTCTCGTGGCTATTCCCTTTACACTGGAATAGGTCACTATCCCACCGTACAGGCGGACCACATTGTTTTACTCATCCATTCACTGACGGCCAGGTGGGTGGTTTTACTTCTTGGCTATTGTGGATGCTGCTGTGGAGACAAAAGAAGTCTCTGACTCCCCTTTTTCCTGTGACAAGGAGGGGGGAGTGTGGCTGACAGATGTCACATCTCCCTTCATCTCCCTTCACTCCCTCACGTCCCCAGAGGAGGGACTGGGACAGCTTCCCTCAGTGTCTTCCTGCTACCCTTAAGGTAACCTCATGATCAGTCTCCAGGCTGCTCTGAAGGAAGTGCAGCTCAGAGCCAGCCTTGGTCTCCTCTCCTGCTCCCACCACTGCTCCCACCTCTTTGAAGAAGCTCAGGGGGTGGGGGTTGAGGATCATCCCTAAGGTGACCAATATCAGAGAAGGATCCAGCCTCATTATTAACATCCCCAACCTACTCAAACCCCAGCAGGTGTGATTAATATAGATAACCCTACTGAAGATTCCCCAGTTTGATTTTTATCATTTTGGGCAGAAATGGGACAGCTAGTGCCATGACATTTGTGACTATACTGGACAGCTCATCCCCACTCTGGGAGGTGTCTGCTCTGACCTTGGCAGGCTTGAATTTGAACTAAGTAATAGAATTGAAGTTGGACCAATCAGTAGGCTCAGATCAAAAGGCTTGAGTTTATGCAAATTTGGACCAATCAACAGGCTCAAATTTAGACCAATCATAGGCTTAAATCTGGACCAACCAGCAGGCTAGAATTTGGACCAATCACAGGCTTACAGCTCTTATGTAAGCAACACTCCTGCAGGCTTGCGGTGTTGATTTAGAAGACCTCTTTGTAGTATTGACTCTTCTGTAGTGCTGTAATATAGTATATGTCAAATTAAAGCCTCACTCTAGTGGTCCTATGAATTAGCTTGATTTGCTTCTTAGATAATGTGGGCTCTGAAGGTCCTATAAACCTACTCATGAGTAGTGTGGACAGAGTACCCACTTAAGAAAAGTGCTATTATTCCTCAAAAGCCCTGGAGACCAGCAGCCCGTGGGAGTCAGTGGCAGAGACCACCCACCAGCAGAGTTGACTTGTGGCTCCAGACAGCAGCAGAGACCTGCATTCAGCCACGTTGACTAATGGAATCAAGGATTAACTGGTGTTGATCAGTAGCATCAGTGCTCAGAACTGTAACTCTAAGGGTTGCAGGCTATTGATGCTGAAAGCCCAGAGCTGCTAGTAGAGCTGTACTTTGCCACTTCATGATTTCTATCTGAATTGAGCAAAGAACCCCTAACCACTTGGTGACATTTGGTGCTCACAAAACCTGCCTCATGAATGACAAGCAGCGCTCTGAACCTCTGCATCCGTGTCAGCCATGACCGGTAAGGCCCTTCCCTAGCTGTCTTCTGCTGTGGCCTTTCCCACCTGAGCCAGGCTAATTCCCATCCTTGTTGCCACTGTCTTCTGACCTATGGCTGGCCTCTTTGTGTCTCTGCTTCCTTTGTCTGGTTCCTTTTCTCTTCAGTTTCCTGGTCTTTCAAATGGGCCCTCCCCTCAGGTACCCAACTGAGATTAATTGGTTTCATAATTGTGCACTCCAAACTATTAATGTGGAATTTGCCTTCTGCGGAATCGACTTGCTGATCTTGTAGGGCAATTCCCTGTAGCGTTTGAAATTAAAATTTAGCTAGAATTAATCTGAAATGGATTGTAGTTTGAAAATAATCTGGCTTTTAATGCACGTTAGACACACACCATAGGTGTATGTTAAGATACCTGCTGAGAGGACAGAGTGAGGCCACCAATCGTTTTTTGCCTTTGCAAGTGATATCCACAGTAGGGTAGGCTGAGGCCATGCTGGACTGGCTTGCTCACCTGGAAGTAATCCAGTTAAAGAGGCTGCATGTGTTTAGTCCTCAAGGTGGTTCTGTGGTTTGGTATAATGCATATGCTTCAGTATACTGGGATTTATTGGTTTGTTGGTTCAGGGAAGCATTTTTTTTTTTTTTTTTTCCTGTTGGAAATGCTTTTGGGGGTAGGTGGCCTAAGTGCCTCAGACTTTCTTGTGTTTAATTTATACTGTCTAGGCTATATTATTATTGTGTCTGTGTGGCTTATTTTTGCTTGTTATTCTTTGGGTTGTATACTTCTCTGGGAAAATACTGGTAGCCCCAAGATTTATTTGTTATGCTATTGTTGTAGTCTAGTCCATTATTGTTACCTTTCTTGTGATCTTTCTGGTGCTGTTATCTTTATTAGGAGTATTAAGGGCATGTTATATAAATGAGACTTTCATTTTTTGGTGTTTGGTTGCTGTGGCTCTCTTATCCTAGGTAGTAGCTCAAAGAAAATGAGTCCAGAGTTTTTGGTGCTTATCCCTTCTAGCTAATAGAGGTTCTACCAAACATGGGAGTCATAGAGAATATTCCAAAGGACTTTGCACTAGGATGCCTCTGACTAATTGGGGTAAATTTAAGAGGGACGATTTAAGAAAAAAAAAGGCTAATCTTCTGCAATGTAGTCTGGTCTCAGTATAAATTGGGAGACTAAAAATACTGGCTAAAGAATGAGTCTCCAAAGTATAACACAATTCTCCAGCTAGAGCTGTTCTGTAAAAGCGAAGGGAAGTGTGAGATATCCCTTGCCTCCAGGTTGTTATGAAAGTGTACCAGGACCTTAGACTTGGGAACACTTGTTGGCTGAAGTTTCTAAATAGCCTAGGCCCACAGAAGTTGACACCAGCACCCCAACAGATCCATGCTTCCTACTAATACCTTGCTGGTGAGTTTCAACGCCCTCATATCCAGTATGGGGCCTACTGGAGCTGACATGGGGCCTCCATCTTTGTCCCCTGAGCCAGTTGATTGCTTCTTTTCTCCTACTGTCACCTCTTCTTCCTTATCTGAAACAGAGACCTCTTTACCTCCCCCCGCACCAGCACCTACCACATCCATCCCATTTTTGCAGTAACTGAGGTTAGGAATTATACTAGCACTCCCTTTCACTCAATGGAATCTGCGCCCACATGGGAAGTGTCAGGTGGGGATAGTTTCCTTTCTCGTCACAACTATGTCCCAGTGTAAATAAAGGTTTGGTAGTTTCTATGAGAATCCTGATAAACGTAGGGATGAATTCTCTAAGATCTGTGTAACTTTTATTCCGACCTAGAGGGACACGACTGCAGTGTTAACCCATGGCTATGCCTCTGCAGAGAAAGAGTTTATTCTTTTTTTTTTTTTGGTTTTTCTCCTGTACCGGGAATTGAACTCATGACCTTGCGCTTGCCAGGCAGGCGCTTTTGCCTCTGAGCTAAATCCCCAGCCCCAGAAAGAGTTTATTCTTGACGAAGCTGCTGAAGTAGCTGATAGTCAGCCGCGAACACTCAAGACTGCAATATGCAGAGGCTTGGGGAACATGCAGTCCTTCATTCAAACTGTAAACGGGATCTTGAAAACCTTGTTCATAGGCAGATGATGCGGCATTTTGTAACCTGCGCTTCAGGAGAAATGGGATGGTGTCTGGTGAGCTTTTTGATGTTGACAGGGTCAAAAGGGTAACACAAGAAAGGGAGCAGAATCCTGCTGTATTCTCCAACCACTTGTTGGAGGCCTTCCAGAAGCACACTAACACCAAGCCAGAGTCTGCAGAGGGGCGTGCTCTGCAGGACATGTATGTTATTCTGCCCCGGATGTTGAAATAAAAGTACAAAGGTTTGAGGCAGGACCCCAAAACCACAGTCCACCTCGGGGGAGGGGGCCTTGGAAGTTTATAATAACCAAGACTGGCAGAAGAAGCAAAGGAGAAGAGGTTAGAGGAAAAGACACAGCTTTCGGCTGCTTTAATTCAACCCTTACCTCAGGTCAACTCCCATGACCCTCCGACATTTACTCAGCAAGTTTGGGTAGAAACCAACCTCGGAAGGGTTATCTGGGCAGTAACTCCTTTCAAGCCCAGTGTTGGACATATTTCTTTAAGAGGAAGAGTCTACACTTGAACTGTGGTGGAACAAGGATCTTCCAGGCTCCACCACCATCTAAGGACACCACCATCACTCTGAAGCGGCCTGGGGGTGACCATTGGCATAGCCAGTGAAGAAAAATGGCAGTTTTCTTTGGACCCTAGACCAGTTGTTAAAAAAAACTCTGACCCACATGTTGCTTGTTCAGCTTATGCAACATGTGGGTCAGAAAGCTCTGGAGCCCTTACTCTGAGGTCCCAATTACCTGAGCTCTAGCAAGCACATCAGTTGAAGGGGTATGCGGATTTACTCCAGGTCTTTCCGGGATGGTTGGTTTTTGGCCTCACATGAATGCCTGGGTTGGTGTGGTATGGAGAAGTCTTATTATCACCTTTGTCACGTTGAATCATATAGGGTAACAATAAGAGTCCTAACTGGAAGACTAGCAGACGTCTCCTGGCTGGCATCTATTTATCCAAGTGGTTAGATACAGTGGCACTGGAATGATCTGATTATCTAGGAGCAGTAGCTACCATTGCCCTCCTGGTGGGAAAAGAGAAGTCATCCTTCAACAAAACTTTGGAAGTACAGACCCTTCACCCCGTTCAAGCTGCCTTAAAGGCAAAAGGACTTCGTGGATGGCCCGAGGCCAGCCATTGCAGCATCAGGCTCTTCTGTAAGGGGGTCCACCATACTCTAAATCCAGCCCTTTCCCCCAGCGGGGGATAGCGAAGCCATACATTGTTGGTGTGCATAAAAGCAGTTCAGAATTACTTTTTCCTGGGCTAAAAGTTCTCATGAACATGTGTAATTCTGTATACAGGGAAACTGGACTCTGTAAGAAAGCTATAGAGAAGCATGAAACATTTTTATTTTCTTGGAGAAAAGTGATTTTGTCTAGACTTAGGGTTTTGTGGAGATTGTTTCAGAGCACAGATTTAGGGAAGAAAGTGAGATGTACAGAAAGATGGGTGTGAAAGCAGAATATTTTCGGATAGGAAAGAATTTCGTATGATGAGATTTTTGCCCTCAGAGCTAGAAGGTCAAAGTAAATTGCAGAATGCTTTCAAGGAGTGAATCTTATAAAAGGGAATTTGTTGTACAGCGAAGTTGGCTATAATATGCAGCTCAAAAGGGAGCCTAAACAGCGGAACCAGCGAGGCTATTGGTTGTGGTTGTGGACCAACCCTCCGGAGCATTGACTCCATGCTCAGATTGGGAAGACAGAGAGGCTCAGACTTGGGCATGTCAAGATCGCCTTGGGGTGTTCCCGTAACCCAGTCTGTCTGGTATTCTGCCATTTCTCTACCATGACTTCAACTAACTGACACAATATCGCTTTTATCTAAATTGCATGGAGTTTTTGTAGTTACTCACTGGGCCCAAGGATGCACTATAGGTTTCTAGGCCACAATTGCTCCTCTGCTATAACACACTCTTGCAAGGGCACAGTGCAACATGTGGCACATACAGCTTGAATACTATCGAAATGAAGTTCCCAGTGGAGTGCACTGTTCAGCTGAACAGCAAATCATGGTGCCACACGCAGGATACACATTGCTTTTATGTCACCATTTGCCATGCAAACCACAGTAGTCAGTCTCATTTCTTTAAAACAAAAATACCAGTGTTTGTTAAACTAGTTAATGCAAAAAGCCTCGCAAAATTGCTATGTGTGTGCTAATTAGAAAAGAATAATGTACATAGATTTATTGCATGTCTCTATGGTGTGTTCCCTGCGGTATACATACCTACGACAGAAAACAAGGGCTGAAACTGATTCCGTCATGGGGAGCTCATCTCCCTCATCTCTGCTAATCAGGAGGAAAGGGGATGTAGATCTAACTGCAGAGTTGGGGAGGTAAAGGTTCTAGCACTTAGTTAAAAAAAAAAAGGAGTCTGGTCTATTCTGAGGCAGGGGCTGGAACGGCATAATAATGCTGACAAGGCCATGGGAAAAGGAAACCTTCTACATTGTTTGGGAATACAAAGTATTCATGAGGGAAAAAAAGAACAGTCATTAGGGAAATCAGTATGGAGAGCCCTCAAAACACTAAAAATAGAAATTTCATTCTATCCAGCTACTTCTCTTCTTGATATCATCCCCAAAGAGTTAAAGCGATCATAGTACAGTGATACCCATGTCTATAACTCACAGTAGCTAAATCTTGAAAGTAGCCTATTTGTCATTAACAGATAAATGGATAAAGAAAATGTGGTATGTACACACAATAGAGTACTACTCTGCCATAAAGAAGGATAAGTTTGAGTCATTCATAGGAAAATAGATGCATCTGGAGGCCATAAGGGTAAAATAAATCAGACACATAAGCTTAAACAGCACATAATTTCTTTCATATGAGAAGCCCAAAGTATAAATAAATTAAAGAGAAAAATAAAAGATGGATAACAGGAAACAAGGAGATAGAGCTTTTGCAAATGGGAAGAGGACCAAGAAGTAGAGAGAGAAGGAGCAGGAAGGAGTGGAGGGGAAGGGGTTGTAAAAAGAATTGAGATGTGTTGTGTACACGTACCAACTCCTCATTCAACTCATATATGTACTGGAAACATGTACTAAGAAACAAAAGCATAGCAGGCATTTATAAGTGCCTTGCACACTCATGTAGTGGGGTGGGCCCTACATGCAAAGGGTGAGCATGAAGCGTATTGGGCTGGTACCATGGGCCGCTTCAATTGCAAGGCAAGGGAAGCAGGAAAGAAAGGAAGAAATACATTAAAAGGTTTACTGGTACCTCTGAGTTTGCTGGGATCCTCTGGGTTTTGGGCAGTGACGTCATCACTTGGATTTATCTGTGCAAACTCTTTCTTCTGAAGCTCAAAGACAAGAAGAAACCTAAACCCTAAAGAATCCACAAGGGCCCAGCAGAATTTCTAGGTGGTCTCTCTTTGAATACCTGTAGGGGCAGGAGAGTCATTTAAAAAGGCAGAGAACCCCTATGGGAAGACCTTGTTCCCCAAGGGCAGGACCGGCACCCTTTTTCACTTGGCATTCTGACTCACATCTAATGTACTGTACAGTATTTCTAGGACAGAGAAGGAGTCACAAATCAGATGCTTGCACAAAAATTCACTAATGGAAAACTCCAGGGGAATTTTCACTAATGGAAAACAAAGAGTGAAAGAACCATAAAAAATGCAACCAAGCAGTCAGAGCATCTTTGCAGACCTGGTACCACTCTGCCGGCTAATTCTCCAAGAAGCGCAAATGCAGCAGAAGGCCTTGACCTCACCCACCAGCTACGGAAAAGCCCGGCAGTCCATCTCCACAGGCAGAGGTGGGGCTGGGGAGCGTGCATTCATTTCCTGACAGCTGTGTCCCTTCTTGTGGGGCTTTTCCTCACCATCTACAGTTTTTAGCGCCTGTTTTGTTAGGTTTAACAAGACAGGAACTTAGGATGGTATTTCCTCTTTCTCCGCATCTGACCCTTTTCAAACCCAAAGCACCATTTTGGGGAAAATCATTAATAACTTACGCCATATTTACTGATCCCCCTGTTAGATCACTGAAACTGAATAGGAAAAAACATATCAAACGCCACGTACGTGAACAGTTAAACTCACCTAATTCCACATCAACAAAATTTAGGTTAAAAATGTCTACAGCCCAACAAAAATTTCCCCCTAAGTGTAAAGATGGCTGTTTAAGGAAAGGAAACGTAGTGTACTGGTTTTAAAATCAAGTATAAATATACTAAGTCACCTGTCATGTCAAACAGCTGGTTCTGTGCTCCCTTCCACAGGTTATGTGATGGTGCTTTATTTTAAATCCTTTAAATAAAGTGCATATGGCTGGCTAAAAAATACAAGTTTCTGATCCCAAGAAAACTATATTTTTGCACAATATTTCTATATTTTCTCTCTTTCTATGGAAACTAGAACACACACACACACACACACACACACACACTCACACTATTGACTTTTAAAAAGTAGACACAAGGGGGCTGGGGATTTAGCTCAGCGGCCAAAGCGCCTGCCTGGCAAGCGCAAGGTCGTGAGTTCAGTTCCTGGTACCGGAGAAAAACCAAAAAAAAAAAAATAAATAAATAAAAAGTAGACACAAGCCTCAGGAGTAACATGTTGGGTGCTATGAGTGTCTTTTGGGAAGGAGGGGTGGTAAAAAGCCTCCAAGACTTGGTATTCTTTTCCTTCTTTAAATGATCTGAGGTAGTAAAAGTCTTGACAGAATTAAATCTTCCAGTGTAGTTAATAAATATATATGTGAACTCTTAACACCTTGGGTGAGCTGCTTTTCCCCCTTGTGAGCATGTAAGACAGAGAAAAGATTGCAGAAGCACGTAACCTTTACAAAACCCAAATCAAGTAGTTTTCTATTTTCTGAAATGATGGATTATGTCATAAGGGGATGGATTATGTCATGTAGGGAATGGTGTTTCTCCACTCTTCCTACCTAGAACAGCTTAGGTGCGAGGGGTAAGGAAGGAGGGACCCAGAAGAAAAGGCTGGCGTGGACAGGTTCAGGTGGCCTTCTTCTCCCAAATGTAATTGTGGCAGTTTCTTTAAAAGTGACAATCCATATCCCCACGGAGCAGAGTCTACTATTACCTGCCTGGCGTCCTGAACTATATCCAGACTCAGATCAAAGTGGCCAAAGAATTCCATAATTCCCTCCACAAAAGCATTCAGAAACTTCAGAACCTAAACTGCTATAAATCCTAACTCAAGTCAACATGAGTCCTCACTTAAGTCAAAATCCTGGTAGGTCTGCGCTCTTGCTTCTTCATGGTCAGGTTGGTTGTCTCACACGCTTATGAACTGCTGCTATGGCAGCGAAAAATCCCATTATCACCTCATAGATGGGGTCGGTGAGAAAGGAAGAGGAATCCTAATTGTAGGATCTTCTTCCTCTCTCTCATGCAAGAAAGGTGTTCCTGGAAAACCCTCATCTATAGTGAATTCAGGGTGGGTCGTGAAGTTGTGTATGGAGTTTAGGTTCTGGGGCTTCTGAACGCTTTCATGAGGGAACTATGGAAGGCTTTGGCACTTTGATCTGATCTGGATATGGTTCAGACCCCAGAACCAGAGGATCTGGCCCTGGCACAGTCCATGTCAGCATGGTCTATCTCATCCGGCTCATCCGGCATGGTGACTGCCTCTTCATAATGCCAGGCTCAGCCTCTTTCAGAGAACCTGCAGACAGTGAGTCTGAAACTGGGTTCAGATCATCACAGAGATGATCTGACACCACAGAAGTTCTCCAAGCCTGTTGAAGAGACACCACAATCACTGGGACAGGCTGGTCCTGGTGCAGCTAAGGGGGTCACCCCCAAATTCTGCAGTGAGAGCCTGGCCGATGAGTGTGCCTACAACCACAGAGCAGAGGATGAGATTGTGATAGATGCCTGCAAAGATTTTCTTCTCTCCTGGATCTCTTGGGAGTTGAAGAACTGCACCAGCGTGAAGGTGTTGAAAATAATGGTATGGTGTTGACTGAGCAGTGGATGAAGAGGCATCTTCTTCTCACTAGCAATATCAAATAGTTTCTCACAATGCTTTAACAAGTACCTGTAGGGGGCTCTTGGCCAGGGCCAGTGAAACAAAGTGTCCACGATTAGATTGACTCACAACATCTGCATGGCCTACGGTGGGGAACCCTGAGTGATACAGGTTCCAGTGAAGGCCATGATCATGGCCACCACACTGACAGGGAGCTGGACCTGCAGGAACTTGGAGATGCTGTCATAGACTTCAGAGATGTTTCATCTCCATATTGCTTCCTTCATGAGGCTGGTGAAGTTGTCATCTGCTTGGTTGATGTCTAGTACCTCCTTGCTACATCTCTACCTGCAGTACCCATGGCATGGTGACAAAAGCCCAGCAGAGTACATTCTGTCTTGTTGCTCAACTGCTGTGTGGTCATCTCCTTCTGCGGGGTTGGAATCTTGGAGGTATAGGCACCACTGATAGAAATAGCATTGACAGCAAGGTCCAGGACCCTGGGCAGGAAGACATCAGGGCTTGGGATCCAATGGTAGCGGGTGCTCTGGTGTAAGCTTGTGCCACTGTCATTGGTTCATGGTCAGTGTGGCTGTCTTGTCAGAGCAGATGGTGATGTGAGTGCCGCTGTCTCACAAGCATTCAAGTGCTGCACCAGGTTATCATCTTTCACCATTTTCTTCGCAGAGTAGGCCAGTGAGATGGTGACTGCCAGTGGTAGCCCCTCTACCGCCAGTACACTGACACTGATGAGGAAGAACTTGACAAAATACTGAATATAGATGGGAGCACACTCCAGCAGCCATGGCCAGTGTTGTATCATGAAATTGTCAGTTATGAAGGACAGAGTCAGAAGGACACCTGTGATAGCAGACACAATTGGCCCTGCTCCTTTTGGGGCACCTTGGCTATTGCCTTCTCTTTTTCCTCATTGCTGATCTCCTGTTGGCTGTTGAGTGACTAGATTTCTTCTTTTTTTTTTAAATACAGATTAAGAATTTAATTCCCATAAGACTAGGAGGAATTTTAAATGCAATAGCAAACCAGCATTTAGGAAAAATAAAAAAAGCCTATCTATACACAGAAATATTTGATTAGAAGTGCTGAGCTATTGGAAGCAGAAGGTGTATTTCCTGCAAAGGCAATAGTGCTAAAGAGTCTGGTTTGTTTGTTTAAAAAAGATAGAGTTGTTTTAAAAATTTGGTAAGAAAAATATAGGCAATCAGACTGAGAAATACCTCATAGAGTCTAATGGTTTACTTATTTTATTTTCATCATATCTTTACATTTAGAAAAGAAACTGCAGACATGAAAATAAAAAGGGGAAATCTAAGTGTTTACATGTTTATATTGTTAATGTGATGTATGCATTATTATGAGTGACTAGATTTCTAAGGCCACTCCATCCTGGGTCTTTGTTTTGTTTTGATCTTCAGGTGCTCTTTGTTTTCTACTTTTCTTCTTCTCCTCCTCACCCTCCTTGGACCCTACGAGGGTAAAGATGACTCCCATCTGGGAACTGGCTTCCACAGCAGTCACCCTCCCATCATGTGGGTCTGTGAGAACAATGTGGGTCTTTGTCCAGGGACTTCTCAGCAAGGTTTGACTTCCCTGTCACAGCTCTCATTAGCCTTATTCCCCTGGATTAGAATCCCATTTGCAGAGATCAGGACACCATATTTGATTTGGGCAATATTCCTCTCTGTGATCTCAGCCACAGGGAGCTGGATGTGTTGACTGCTGTGGATAATGGAGAATTTTCCTCTTGTTTAGTGGCTCCGCAGCCCCTGGAATTGCTTCTGTCTGTTTGCTCCAATCATTGAAGGGAGTCACCAATGCCGTGATGCTCACTGGGAACAAGATGGCGGCCCCTTCATCCAGCCAGCTTCCGCTTTGGCTTTGACTTCCGGGATACTCACGACTAGACCACAGAGTTCACTATTTCCACCAGGGGGGAAATAGAAGGACAGGACGAGGAAGATGATGGCTTCCATCTCCAGGATGACGAGTGTGACATTGTGAAGGTAATTCTAAGAAGGTTTTGAGGAGGGGATCAAGTTATGCCCAAACAGGAGACTACATTCTTCAGATCAGCAGGGTTCCCAGAAAGACCTTCTAAAGGGGTGGTATTCAGTCGACTGCAAAGATTCTGCTCCCTTCCATTGTGGATGTTGATCTGGATCATTCCACCAGTAGAATGCAGCTCCATGAGCTTCTGCAGGTCCTTAATGTGCAGCCAAAGTCCCCTTCATGCCTTTCTGCTGTTGAACTGTCCCACAAGGAATGTCTTGGAGGGTTAGCCATTTTGGCTGCAATCACCAGTCAATCCCTCAGAGAAAATGTGGAATTTCCCCTCAAATGATCAGTGTCTCTTGCCTTCTTATCCTTGCTTTTTCCTGCTTCTTTATTTTCTGGAGACTCAGGAAAGGGATTGACTCTATCTTGTGCAGTAAACTTCCGAGCAGCAGTCCTAAACTATATCTTTCCTTCTGTGTGAAGCCTCGTAGGGAGAGGCGGAAGAAGACAGGGGGAACTGACTAGAGGATGGACTTTGTGTTACAATGATTGGTGTTCCTGGGGTGGTGATGGCAGTGGCTGTCCAGAGTAGGTAGATTTCTAGCTTAGGTGGACTTGCCCAGATGAAGGTGTTAAGGCAAGCTTAGCAACAACAGCACCTGCTGTGGTAGAGCAGTAGCAAGAGGAAGAGCAGGGCTTCCTGGGTACTGATGACAACTGGATCTCTCTCTAGCAAAGGTCCAGCTTCCTCCAAGTGGGGCTCTACCTCTGGGTTTCCATGTATGGGGCAGAAGGGGGGGTAACCATCCACTGGTCACCTAGTGTGGCAACCAAGGTAGACATACTGGCTTTGAGCTCTGGCCTTTCTAATTACAAAGAGGAATAGGCTGGGTCTTCTGCCAGGGTTCTTCCAAAGAGGACCTACTTCGCAGATGAAAATGGGTGCCAGGAACTGGGTGGATGTGTCCTATCATGCTCTATTTGGATAGATGGCTCCCCAGCAAGTAAGTGTGTGCCCCTCCACCCCCACCCTCAGCTTTGGAGGGTCCAGTACCGGAGATTTCTTAAGAAAATACTTGTCGTGGCAACAGTTCCAAGCCAAATGGAGCTCCAGCTCTTCCTGCGCTGTGTGAGAGGAGAAAGAGGCAGAGCAGTGGCTGAGCGGAGGTGGGGCTTGGTGCCAGGCTACCATGTTCAGGTGCCCACATTGACCCACTGTCAAGTATCTTTTCATGTGCTTCCTTAATGTCTGCGCATTTTCTTTGATAAATTCGTGAGTTGTTTGCCTAATATTTTGTTCGATTGTCTTTTTATCATTGAGCTGTAAGTGTTCTTTATCTGTTCTGTGTGCAAATGATTTATCTTGGTTACAAATATTTTCTCCTCAGCTGTGGCTTTTCTTCATGGTGACTTCTGAAGAGCAACTCTATTAAAACTTCAAGAGGTCCACTTAACCAAGTTTGTTTTCTTCCTGGGGTACCAGGGACAGAACCCAGGGACTCAGGCATGCTAGGCGAGCGCTGTGTCATTGAGCTGCATCTCGGCTCCCTGATTTCTTTTGCGACAAATGTTGTTTGCATGTATATTCTCCAGGGCTCTTCTAGTAACTTTATGTTTTTAAATTTAACTTGTTTGTTTTGCTCAGGAAACATTTTGATCCGGGTTTGTGAATGGCATGAGGGAGAGCTAAGAGTTCTCTATTTCTGTCGTAGCCACTGTGTTGAAGGAAATCTTCCCCTTCCTTTGCATTGCTTTGTCTGCCTTGTTGAAAATAATTTCACATTGAACCTAGGAGTCTATTTTTGGACTCTCTTCTACTGACCTATTCGGTATGACCTATTTGGTATTTACTGATGTTTGGGTCAAGGACGGGCCACTTGTATTGTGGTGACCCCACTAGATCACATTGCCTGGTGACGTCATAGCTGTCCCGGTTTGTGCAAACACACTCGATGATGGCATTGCCTCGTGATGCATTTCGTACAGCACAGCCCTGTTAAGTGACACATGGCTATTATTTGTCCATCTTCCTGTCACTTGGATAGACTTAAACTGAGGTCACATTGGAGTTTCATATGCTCTCTCTGGAGACCAGACCAAGAATGGATGGAATATAAAAGAAAGGTACCACTGTCCTCCATGGTCCTAAGCCAAATCCCTAGAAAGCATAGCCATGTCATCATGGTCTATGGAAGGCCCCTGACTGGGACCTTTCTCTGCATGGGGCCACATCCCCTGTCAGGGGCTGAGCGTGGCCCAGATGTGGTCTTTCTGGACCTGAGGTACTGGGTCTTTTTGCTCTCCCTGCCCCGCACCATGCTGTGCCTGCAGTAGTGCTGGGTAAATGCCCTGTTCCAGCACAGGCTGGATCGGCTCACTTCTCCTGCCCCTGACTGCTGCTTGCGCGGGAGACAGGAGGAGCAGCTGGGGTGGGGAAAGGCACGAGATTTTGGCACCCTTCTCTCCCACTCTGGGTAGTGCAGAGGCTGAAGGTCCAGGCCAGGGCGGGGGAACATCTGGAGGCCTCCGCTGTGCCTCGGGGAGATGGGCCTCCAGCTGCCCGACGCTTTCCCTGGGGCAGAACCCTCCAGGCCTGGCCTGGCAATGCCAGTGTGTGCTGGGGCAACAGCCTTTGTCCCCAGGATCATAGCCCTTCCTGAGAGGTGGAAGGAGTCTCTGACCCTAAGGAAATTCCACCCCTAGGAGCACACTCTTCTCAGCAGAGCCTCTGCAGCCCCTGCTGGACACCCCAGGCCTCCCTCACCCCTCCAGTTAGGAGTTTTGAGCCCCTCAGAGGACAAAGGACTCAGGCCAGGTGGAAGGGGAAGAGGAGTAGAGTGACTGACAAGAGTTGACAAGGCAGGAGCCCTTGGTGTTGGGTTCAAATTCTGCTCCTGCCCTACAAACAAACCCTGTACCACTGTGAGGACCTTGCCTATGGGTGCCTCAATGTACCCATCTGTGAGATGGACATGGTAGGAGGAGAATGGAAAGACCAGTACTGTGCTCCCAGTGCCTGGTGATTACTGTTATGTGTAGTGCACAGGGTTAGTATTGATAGCAGTACAGAAGCTACTGTCTCACACGGGAAACTCCTGCGGTCAGCTGTGTTTCCAAATGGAGAATTTTGGAAAACTTAGAACCATGCGCAAGGCAGGGTGCAGATTACATGCTCAGTGACACCCCCGGGGGCTGTAATCCAATACCGCAGCTCATTGGAATACGCATAATAAGTGGGAGAAAGACCAGCAGGCATGGAAGTTGGAGAACTTTGTTTTTAGAGTCTTTCTGGGGTTTGGGATTGCGTGTAATAGGGAACGACCCTCTCCTGCTGAGTGAACCAGTGTATCCACACGCGGGACTTGTGCTTTATAGAATCTCTTCCTCTGTTGTGTGTGTGGGGTGGGACAGTGAAAGGCTTCTCAGATGGAGTCCTTGCCTAGCATGGTAGAGTCCTTGCCTAGCATGTGTGAGGCCGTGGATTCCATCCTCAGCCTCACAAATAAATAAAATAAAAATAAGCAGAAAGAAAGGTCAGGGTGGCCCCAGACCTCACTTAGAGCCTTGACTTGGCTCTCTGGACTTGGGGCCTGAAATTCTGACTTCTGAGGCAGGTGGTGGCCCCAGGTTGGACAAGGCCCTACCCCCAGCTGGTAACTGCAGGCCCCAGGCAGTAGGGAGGAAGTGGGCAGCCGGTGCGGCCTCAGGTGCAAGCAGGCAATGGGGCTGCGGGCCAGGAGCTCACCCTTGCCTGGCTGGGCTTCCTGCCATTTCCAGGAAGGCTGGCAACCTCATTTGCAGGGCCCAGTGCAAAGTGAAGATGTGGGCCCAGTGTTCAAAGCATGAGGGTGGGGGAGCAGGAAAAGAAGCCTTTTTTCTTGCAGCCTGTCTCTTGCCTTGTCATTTTATTTTTTATTTAATGTCTTTCTAAGTAAACATGTATAAATTGCTACATGTATTTTACCACTCATCCTCCTATTGTGCATTGCCAGTGTTAAGCGCAGACATCAGAGCTTTTAACTTGTGTGTGGAATCACCAAATTTACAGTTTGTGTCTGTGGCTTGGACACATATGTATTTAGTCCTTACCAGGATGCTGGAATTGCTGCTCACAAGTAACTCAGGTGTTTTTATTCGAGTTCTTATACACGGAACATTCTAGCAACCCTCTCTGCTGTAGGCTCGCTACAGAGGGGGTAGAGAAAGAAGAGCTGGGTGTGGTGGCACACACCTGGAGTCACAGCTACTTGGAAGCCTGAGGCAGGAGAAGTGTGAGTTTGAACTCAGCTTGGGCAAATTAGTGAGACTTTGTTGCAAAGGTTTGGTGATTTGGCTAGCATGTGTGAGGCCTGGGGTTTCATCTGCAGTATTGAACAGAAGAGTTACCTAGAACATAGAAAAGTGGCACTTGGAGGCTGGGCAGGGTACAGGGGGGTGGAGGAGGATACTGAAGGGAGGTTGGGTTTGATCAGGGCATGCTGTATGGAAGGGTAAAAAGATCACAGGGAATTAATCTGTACCACTAAAGTGTGTTAATAAAGTGACTTTTAAAAAGACAGAAGATGTGGTAGGGCTCCTTGGTTGTGTTTCTCAGAAGGTCATTGCATTCTTGGTGCATTTGAAAGCAGAGCCTCTTGGGTATGTCAGCCTCCCCTTCCCTAGTCCTGGCCACCACCTGCTTATCCCTGCAGACCGCCAGTGCTTATGGCTCTGTGTGCCTTGAATTCTGCAGTTGGATCTTTTCCTGGACTAGCTGTGTGCCGTGTGCTTGTCTCCCTGATGCTGGGCAGCGGCAGCAGCCACAGCTCAAGGTCAGCCCCGCCGTCACGAGGGCTTCCACCTCACTCTGCAGTGCGCTGTGCTGCGAGCTGGGGGGTGTGGTGGGTTCAGGGGTGTCTGTTACTTTCTCATCCCTGAGGCACCATACCTGCCATCCCCAGTTGGAAGGAGGAGGGTTTTTTTCTAGCTCCCAGTCTGTAGAGGTTTCAGTCCACAGTCAGCTGGCTCCAGGGCTACAGACAGCGTGGCAGAGGAGCATCGCAGAGGAGAAACTGCTCATGGTGTGGAGGTGGGACACAAGAGACAGATAGAAAAGAGGAGCAGGAGGAGATGAGCCCTTCCAGGCCACGCCCCCAGCGACCCACCTCCTGCCACCAGGCTCCACCTCCCAAGAGCTCATTCAGCTGTAAACTCACCCGGACTGATTCCCTGGCGGTATCTTGGCTCCATGATCCACCCAAGAGCTCAAGAGGCTTTGCGGGATGTGTAGCTAGAAACCGTAACAGGCAGAATCAACGCGCTTTTGAGGTTTGATATTTTCAGTTTATGATGGGTTTATCAGGACAGAACGTCATTGTGAGCTTGGCAAACTCTGGGCAGGACACATGCGTGATGCTCGTCTCTGGTCCAGAGGTACTTCTTCCCTTACAGATGCGGAAACTGAGGCCTGGAGAGGAACAAAGACCCCGCTGAGATCAAAGATGGCCAACCCAGCACCTTGTGGCACCTCCATTTCCTTATGATGGGACTAAAGAAGAGAGGTGGCTGGTGGGGACAAGATGGGGTGCCTGTGGTGAGGGCAGACGAGGGCATGAGTTCATTTGCCTGCTTCCTGCCTCTCGAGAATTTGCTTGTTTATTCATTCCACGAATGTTCCTTGACCACCTGCTGTGTGCGGAGCAAGGGGGCCCTGATCCTAGGCTGGGCGCAACTTCCGGTTTGGTGGATGGAGCCCTGTATCCTAAGCTTAAGCACACTGACTAGAAACATCCAGACCCACTCCTAGCAGAGAGGATGTGAATTGGCTGGGTGTTTCAACAGCTGGAGAAAGGGCCTTCTTGAGGGGTGGGGCTTCAGGGGGAAAGCACCCACCTGGAACCTTGGGGAGGAGAGGTCCAGGCGGGAGCTAGAGCAGAGTCCCCGCGGACATGTTCAGGGCCTGTGACTCCAAGGCCTGTCCCACCAGGCCAGTTCTCATGGCCCTGCCCAGAGTTCTCCTCTGAGCTTGGGTGTCTGCTGGGAGCGGCAGGAATCTCTCACAGGCCTGCCTCGTGGTCCAGATATGTCAGCCTGCCTTCCTCCCTCTGCTCTCTCTCCCTCCTTCCCTCCTTTCCCTCCTTCCTTTCCTTCCCTCCTCCCTCCCTCCCTTCTTTCTTCCCTCTCTCCTTCCCTTTCTCCCTCCCTCCCTGCCTCCTTCCTTCCTTTCTTCCTTCCCTCCCTCCTTCCCCTCCTTCTCCTTTGCTTATGGACCAGCTGTGTTTCCAAAACTGGGCCAAAACTGTGTACTTTCTCAATGTAACCTCATTCAACCCTGTTATTTTAAAGATGAAGAACTAGAGTTTTCAGAGAGCAGAAGCAACAACCCCAAGACCATTGTGGATGAGGGAGCTGACTTTCAGCCCAGGCCATTTGGAGGAGGAGGAGGAGCCACTTACCTTCAGATGAATCACCAGGCCACACACCTGCAGACCTACATGCTCACTTCTTCCCACGCTTTCTGCCTCCGTTACCTTCCATTCTCCCTGTGAACTTCTACTTATCCTTCAGAACCCTTTTCAAATGGTCCTTTCTTTGTTTCTTCAAGCACCCAAGCTTAGGAACATTCCACATTTCCACCCTGTAAGTACTTGAGCACCTCCACGTTCAGGGCACAGCACTTGGTCCTAGAGAAACACTGATGAGCACACTGACTTGGTTGCTTCTGTTGACAGTAGACATTGTTACTGGTGTGAAAACAGTTATGAAGGTCATGAGCTGAGCACTTTAATAAAAAATAATGAGACGGGATTACTTTCTATGCATCAAGTGATCAGCAAAATCCCTTTTGAAAAGATGAGACTGGAAGGCATCTTCCAGGCTGATGATCTGGCAAGTGCAAAGGCCCTGTGGGAGGGAGAGTTTAACACGTGTGGAGCAATGTGGCTGAGGCAGAAACCAAGAGGCCAGGATGATAAGTAATGGGCTGGTGCAGCGAGCAAGCTTCCTCAGGGGTGGTGCCCCAAGGCATAGAGAGAAAGGGGTCTCTGCTTTTTGTGGGGCAAGGGTCAGATCAAGTCCTCGTGGTGTCCCTGGGTAGAGCCAGAGCTCTGGAAGGCGTGTGGCTGAGGGATGAATTGGCCAGCAGCAAGGGCAGTGGCTCAGGATGGGGCTGGATCTGGCTCCTTGCTGGATCCTCTGGGATCTCCTTTCCCAGGCACAGGGACCAGCTGGCTGGGGTGGGGGCGGTGCTGAGGAAGGAGCTGGAGGGGCCATGCTTTGTGTGTGAGGCACCATCCACAGTTCATAGCCGCACACTGTTGCATTTTTTTCTACAGTCCTTGTTTTAAAAGGTTCTGGCCATGTGCTATTCCATGCAGGAGTGTGGAGGGAGGAGGTGGGCACGGGATGTGGACCTCCTGGGGCTCCCGCTCCACCTGCTCCCCAACCAGGACCCCAGGGCTGGCTCCTACAGAGGAAGAGGAGGAGGAGGAGGAGGAGGAGCCGCCAGGCACGGGCAATCCGCGTCTGCAGTGGCTTCTGTCACCTGTGCCCGGTACAGTGCTCAGAAAGCACCAGTTCATCTCCACAAGTGCCCGTGCAGAGGGAGGGAGTGGGCCACCCCACTAGGGACACTGAGGCCCCAAACTTTCAGGCTTCTGGAAACTTGCAGGGTGGTTCCTTGTCTCATACGGAGCACAGATCTGCCAGATGCACAGCCCCCTGTCCCCCTGCTTAGAGAGGAAAGGTTCCCAGAGGTCCTCGAGCACAACCAACCATTGTATAGTCCAGGAAACTCAGTCTTAAATAGGCAGGAAGGGTGGGGTGGGATTTGAGCTAGGAATGTCTGCTTTAGAAGGGGAGAAATGATGTAACTTCAGCCTTACAGAAGGGGAATCCCGGCTAGGCACGGTGGCCAAGGCCTGTAATCCCAGCACTCTGAGGGGCTGAGGCAGGAGGATTGCTGGCTCCAGCACAGTTTGGGAAATTTAGCAAGACCCTGTCATAAAATAAAAAATAAAAAGGGTCGAGGATGTAGCTTAGTGTGAAGGCTCTGGGTCCCATCTCCAGTTAAACACACTCCTCTTCACCCAGCACATTTCCTACGAGTGTGGGGCTGGTCCTGCTTAGAGAGGGTGATAAGCCAGTAAAATCCTCCATGGAGCTCTCCCTCGCCTGTCACACCTGCGAGTCTGGGAGCAGGGGCTTGGGAGTGAGTCTTGGCACAGGTGTGCCCCTCACTGGAATATGAGAGATAATTTTGAATTCCCAGTGAGACCGCCATTTTCTCCCAGTTCCTCTGCTGATATAGGGGAGACTCCTGGTGGTGCTAATGTGCCTCTAATACCTCGCTCTGCTCTTCTGCATGTCCCTTTTCAGCAAAGCCCAAGCCCCCTGTAGGCAACGTGTTGGTTTAGCTATCATGTGGTGGCCATTCTGTGAAGGAGGAGCCACGTGAGTGAGCCTGCAGGGTCACTGGGTGTGTGAAGGGAATGGGGGAGAACATCCTAGTGTGCAGTCCTGGATGCACAGAGGCATGTGGCACATTGTACAAAGGGGGGCCACTAACTGTGCCTGAGACTGGAGGATGTGTGTGATAAGGTAGCGAGGGGCCAGGGGGAGGGCCCCAGTGCCCCAGGGAAGGGATTGGCACTTGGGTTCAGTCTATATTGGTGGACAGGCTTAGACCAAGAGGTAGGCTTTGGAGGGAGACCAGAGGGACAGGAAGAGATGCCACCTGTGCTTCACGCTAAGTGATGGTGCCCTGCTGGGAGACAGTGGCTTTGGGGATGAAGCCACCAGTGGGGCCAAATAACTCAGATTTGCCCAGTGGTGAGGATGGTGTTGGAAGTGATGGTACAATGACAGTGATAATGGTGGTGGAGGTGGTGGCTGTGGCGGTGGAGATACTGATGATAATGGAAATGATGACAATGACATGGTGGTGGTGGTGATGACAGTGATGGTGGTGATGATGATGGTGATAGTGGTGAAGGTGATGATGGTGAGGATGACAGTGATAGTGAGGATGATGGTGGTGGTGATGGTGATGGTGGTGGTGGTGGTGGTGATGGTAATGGTGGTGGTGATGACAGTGATGGTGGTGGTGATGATGGTGGTGGTGGTGGTGATGATGGGAGTGGTGATGAGGGTGATGGTGGTGGTGATGATGGTGATGGTGGTGATGAGGGTGATGGTGGTGGTGATGGTGGGAGTGGTGATGAGGGTG